>NW_007252938.1:635654-739235 GCF_000164805.1 Carlito syrichta
TGGCCGGGAGCAGCCACTGTACTCCAGTCTGGGCGACAGAATGAGACTCCAACTCAAAAACAAAAAACAAAATAATGCTGTAAAAGGCTTTGCACAGCACCTCTCAATGAAAACAAGCTCTCGTTTAAAAAAAAAAATCTACCTAAAAATAATAACACACTCATGCACCGCATAATGACATCTCAGTCAATGAAAGCGTATATGACAGTGACCACGTAAGATTATAATGGGACTGAAAAATTTCTATCACCTGGTGACACCATAACCATGGTAACATCAAAATACTCATTACTCAAGTGTCTGTGATGATGCTGGTATAGATAAACCTACTGTATTGTCAGTTGTAGAAAAGTCGACACAAACAATTATGTACAGTACAGAATACTTGATAATGATCAGAAATGAGTACGTTATTGATTTATGTATTCGCTATACTATTCTTTCTTTTGGTATTTTGGAGTATACTCTTACTTATGGGGAAAAACAAAACAAATCTTTAGCTGGGAGTAGTGGCATATTCTCAGCTATTTGGGAATCTGAGGCACGAGGATCACTTAAGCCCAGGAGTCTGAGGCTGGCCTGGACAACATAGTGAGTCATCATCCTGGAAAAAAAAATTAGCTACTGTAAAACAGCCTTGGGCTTGCCCTTCAGGAGGAGGAATTCCAGAAGCTACTATTATCAATGCCTTCTTGTGAGACAAGATATGGAGGTGGAAGACAGTGACATCGAAGATGCTGACC
This sequence comes from Carlito syrichta, assembly GCF_000164805.1. Classification (NCBI taxonomy): domain Eukaryota; kingdom Metazoa; phylum Chordata; class Mammalia; order Primates; family Tarsiidae; genus Carlito; species Carlito syrichta. Next base: position 636,398 of record NW_007252938.1, read on the forward strand.
CTGTGTAGGCTGAGGCTAACATGGGTGCTTCCATCTTTGTTTTTAACAAAAAATGTTTAAAAAGTTAAAAAAATTATAATTTAAAGATAGGAAAAAACTTATAGAATAAGTCAAAACGTTACAATAAACTCAGGTCATTTATTCTTGAAGGAAGAAAAATTTTTTGTATAAATTAAGTATATCCTGGCTGGGCACAGTGGCTCAGTATGTAATTCCAGCATTTTGGGAGGCCGAGGTGAGAGGATTGCCTGAGCCCGGGGGTTCTAGATCAGACTGGGCAACTTGGTGGCACCTCATCTCTACAATAAATCACAAAAACTAGCCGGGTGTAGTGGCGTGTGTCTATAGTTCCAGCTGCTTGGAAGGCTGAGGCTGAAGGATCGCCTAAACCCAGGAGGTCGAGGCTGCCATGGCTGTGATTATGCCACTGCACTCCAGCCTGGGCAACAAAGAGTGAGACTCCAACTCAAAAAGAACAATGTAGTGTATCCTAAGTGCACAGTATTTATAAAGTCTATAGTAGAATACGGTAATGTCCTAGGCCTTCACGTTCACTCTCCACTGACTCATTGACTCACTCAGAGCAATTTCCAGTCATGCAAACTCTGTTCATGGTAGGTCCCCTACACAAGTGTACCATTTTTTATCTTTTTTGTTGTTGTTTTTGGAGACAAGCTCTCACTCTGTCATCCAGGTTGGAGTGCAGTAGTGTAATCATAGTTCACTGCAGCCTCAAACTCCTGGGCTCAATTGACCCTCCCACCTCAACCTCCCAAAGTGCTGGGATTATAGGTATGAGCCCCCACACCCAGTCCTTTTTTGTATATTGTATACCATATTTTTACTGTACCTTTTCTATGTTGAAAGTATTAAGATACATAAGTGACTACCATTGTTTACAGGATTCAGTACAATCATGGGCTGTTCAAGTTTGTAGCCTGGGAGAGCAATACTATACCACACAGCCTAGGTGTGTAGTGGGCTATACCATCTAGATCTGTGTAAGTCACTCTATGATGTTCACACAACGAAGTTGCCTCAGGAAGATTTCTCAGAATGTATTCCTGTAGTTAAGTGATACATGATAGCATATGTTTAGAGAACTTCATGATACACAAAGTACATTCATACACTTTATTTCATTTAGATGCTCACAACTTGAGGTGAATTTATTGTGTCTGCTTTACAGATGAGGAAACTGAGGTGCAAAGACATCAAAATGATTGGGCCTAGCTCAGGGCTCACACTTGTAATCCCAGAACTTTGGGAGGCCAAGGTGAAAGAATTGCCTGAGTCCAGGAGTTCGAGACCATCCTGGGCAACATACCGATATCTCGTCTCTACTAAAAAATTAAAAAACTGGCTGCGCGTGGTGGCACATGCCAGTAGTTCCAGTTACTAGGGAGGTTGAGGCGGGAAGATTTCCTGAACCCAGGAGGTCAAGGCTGCAGTAAGCCAAGATTGTGCCACTGCACTCCAGCCTGGGTGACCCAAACTCAAAAAAAAAAAAAAGATTGGGCCCAGGCAATTCCCTGAGGAACAACATGACAGAGCCAGTTACTGAGCTGTGTAACATGACGGTAATCCTACTTGCATACTCAGTCCAGCCCCTCCCATAGCACCGTGCAACTCACACCTGGGTCTCTTTGAGAAAAAAGCCCAGCATCGCCTGGTACTTATCCCTGAGTCTCAGCTCCCTGCTAACTCCTAAGTTTAGAACCAGGCATTAGCCCTCTAATCCCAAGCCCCGCCCACTCTGTGGAATCTGGATAAACCCAGGCCTGAGAGATACAGGAGGGAGGAGGGAGGAGGCTTCCTCAATGTGACTGGCAGGACACAGAGCCTCAGGACTGGGGTGGGACAGGTGACTCACAGCTGCCCCACCTGGTTGCTGGGTCAGTCCTCTCAGGCCTAGGATGAAGACCCAGAAGACCCCATTCTACCATGAATCCACACGGGTAACTGAAGGCAAAACTTTTAATTTTTTTTTCTAATTTGTATACCGGTTCAAACACCTACTCTTCTCTTATCTCACAGGAAGAAGTTTTTGAATCTATGTGGTATTTTAAACTCCTTAGCATGGAGAGTGGAGTGACAAAGTATCTGTTAAAAAGGTCATTCACGGGCTGGGCTCGGTGGCTCAGCCTGTAATCCCGCGCTTTGGGAGGCCGAGGTGAGTGGATTGCCTGAGCCCGTGGGTTCGAGACCCACCTGGGCAACTTGGCGAGACCTCATCTCTACAATAAATCAAAATATTAGCCGGGCGTGGTAGCGTGCGCCTGTAGTTCCAACTACTTGGAAGGCTGAGGCGGAAGGATCGTCAGAGCCCAGTAGGTCAAGGCTGCGGAGGCCAGGAGCGGCCACTGCACTCTAGTCTGGGTGACAGAGTGAGACTCCAACTCAAAAAAAGGTCATTCACGGTTGGTTGTGGTGGCTCACGCCTATAATCCTAGCCCTTTGGGAGACTGAGTGAGGATTGCTTGAGCCCAGGAGTTCAAGATTAGCCTGAGCAACACAGTGAGATCTTGTCTCTACAAAAAATATTAATAAAAAAAATCAGCTGGGTGTGGTGGCGTATGCCTGTAGTCCCAGCGACTCAGGAGACTGAGTCAGAAGAATCACTTAGGTCCAGGAAGTTGAGGCTGTGGTGAGCCATGACTGTGCCACTGCACTCCAGCCTGGACAACAGAGTGAGACACTGCCTCAAAAAAAAAAAATCATTCTTTTTTTCTTTCATTCATTCATTCATCCAATCAATAAGTATACATTGAATACTTTCTATATATCATACTCTAGTCTCAGACTTGGGAATATAGCTGTGAACAGGGAAATACTTCCCTCTCCTCACAGAGTATAGTGTCTAGAAAATCCAAACCCAAACCACCAGCAGTCAGTACAGTCAGATTTCCATCATTCATCTGAGTATTTTTGTAGCATTTTTTCAATGGAATGCCCCCTAATGAAAGCAGCATTAGTTGGCTTCTAGGACGACAAACCTGGTGTACTGGAAAAGCAAACGTATCTAAATACACATAGACGCAGACAATAGATGCTCAGGGTAATCCACTGTCTCGTCTGTAATATGTAAAATGAATTTTTGTAAAGGATGCCTCCTCCTACGTTTTCACAGGCAGGAATTAAAACCTATTTGCTGTGCTTAAGACTGGCAAACAAGTTTTTCCACCAAAAACGTTCCCTTGCTTATAAATACATTTTTCTCAAAGGTTAAGTGGTGAATGTGTTTATCCCATTCCCAACAAGCATATGGCTACTTCTCAAAGAAGAAAAACAGCTATACTCCAAAGTCATAAACATGCTTTTGATGGTTCAGAAGAATTATGGCATATATTAGTAAATTACGGTATACCTTGGAAACAACTTACACAGCTTATGATGTAATGGCTTAGGTAATCTGGGATACAATCAATATGGCAGGTGCAACCACAAACCATTAGACTGTGTGGCAAGCCCAAAGTGCCAGGCTCCCAGTTAGCATAGAGCCCTGCTGCTAGACCAAGTGAGCATTGATGACTCCCTTCAACTCGTCAGAGTGTCCTGAGCAGGCTGCAATTCACCACATGCTGACCATAAGGGACTCCTGCCCTGGGGAGGATAGAGGCCAAAACCCCTCCCAGTAGAGACCACTGGATGAGTTCGCTGAGTTTGATAGGTCAGTCCCGGTAGGTGGGGCACATGCCTTCCACCTCCCACCCCACTTACTGGCTCACAGGTGCCCCTTAACTTGTGGAAGGAAGTAAATACATGAGCCTTGTTTAAATTAGGTGGTGCACGTGTGCGATGGTTTTCCCTCCTTGATATCCACTTTTTAATTTCCATTTCATTATTTTTTTAGAGATCGAGTCTTGCTCTGTTGCCCTGGCTACAGTGCAGTGGAGCCATCATAGCTCACTGTAACCTCCAACTCTTGGCTCAAGTGATTCTTCTTCCTCAGCCTCCAGAGTAGCTGGGACTACTGGTGTGTGCCATCTCGCCCAGCCTCCTTGGCATCCTGAACTGGGTTCTTGTTTCAATTCAAGGTGTGATTCCTCAGAATCAAAAAGCCAGCTACACCATTATGTGCATTGCCAACCCCAACAAAGGGCCTACCTTGCTTGAAATCTCCGTGAATAATCAGATTTGGGCTCTGTTGGTGTGGGCTGCTCCAAGGTTGACGCCGCAGGCCTTTACCGTGGGACGTTTTCCCCAAAGTGATAAAACCTTGGGATAGCCCCAGATTCACACCTTCACTGAGAAGCCAGCAGGACCGACAGGCTTCCTCGCCCAAAAAGCCAGTCCACTAGCCTCCCGGGGAGGCCTCACCAACATCTGCCTTGTGTCTGGGGTCTAGCACCGACTGCCGGCTTCCCAGTTGGGGCTTGTTGGGTTCAGAGCACTGGGGCACTGAATCTGTGTTTGTGTGTCATTGCTGTTCACACAGACATTGTGTCTCTGGCTCGTGCATCCAGAAACATTCCAAAATTCTGCCAGCCTGTGTGGTTTTTCTGCGCTGCCCCTCCTGCAGCACTCATACACTCTTCCCTCGCTGGTTCTGCCGCCAACCAAACACATTACTGTCATGGTCACTGTCGCTACTGTGTTGAAAGAGAAAGAATAAGTCTTAACACCTACCCCCCCACCCTGCCCCTCCCCACTCCTGACCTCCCAGAGAGGATGCTCACAGAATGTGCTAGATGTCTGCCCCTGGTTTTATTATTTTATTATTATTATTTTTTTGAGTAGGAGTCTCACTCTGTCGCCCAGACTGGAGTGCAGTGGCCGCTCCCGGCCACCGCAGCCTCGACCTGCTGGGCTCCGGCGATCCTTTCACCTCCGCCTTCCAAGTAGCCAGAATTACAGGCATGCGCTACCACATCCGGCTGACTTTTTGATTTATTGTAGAGATGAGGTCTCGCTGCCCAGGCGGGTCTCGAACCCACGGGCTCAGGCAATCCACTCACCTCAGCCTCCCAAAGGTGTGGAATTACAGGCTGAGCCATCGAGCCCAGCTTGCCCCTGGTTTTGAAATATCCTCCTCACCTTCCCACTTCAAGCCCTGCAGCACTGTCTCAGCAGTCTGGAAAATGAGTGTGTGACCTCCTTGGTATCCCAAGGGCAGAATGTTAACCCTTACATCACAGTGCCAAGGGCCCACTTACATTTACGAAATGCTTAAAGTCCAATGGTTGTTCTCTCCATCCCCCCCTTACCTGACTTCTCTCTTCTCCTCGACAAAAAATAAAAATAAAAAGTGGTCATTTTGCTTTAGTGTTCAACTTGAACATAAGCATTAGAATTGATTGTGTTGGCCAGGCATGGTGGATCACGCCTGTAATCCCTGCACTTTGGGAGACTGAGGCAGGAGGATAGCTTGTGTTCAAGACCAGCTTGGGCAATGTAGGAAGACTTTGTCTAAAAAACGAAATTAAAAAATTAGTTGGGCATGGTGGCACATACCTATAGTCCCAGTTACTCAGGAGGCTGAGGCGGCAGGATATCCTGAGCCCAGGTGGTCAAGGCTGTGGTGAGCCGTGACTGTGGCACTGCACTCCAGCCTGGGCAACAGACTGAGACTCCAATCTGCCCCTCCCCACCCCCCCAAAATTGATGTGTTGGTGTATTGACTTAGTAGCCTGCTTCCAGGCTCTTCTCTGAAGTCCACAGGGTCTGCCTAGGGAGCACATGCCCCTCACTCATGGCCCCATGCTCTCCCTCGTGCAGAACTTGTTTAAAGCCACTATTGAAAGACTTACCAAATCCCCCTACCCTGGCCATCCTGGCTCCCATTTACAGACCCCAATACAGCTTCTCAGTGGCTCATGATTTTTTTTCTGAGATCGTGGCCTCCATATGACCAACAGCAATGTTTCTGATGTGGTTGGCTCAGTCCACAGTGCATGGGAACAGGACACAAATGAACAACAGCCAAGACTGCACTGACCACAGCCCATGGCATGACCCGGGAGCTCCCTCTCTGGCTTCAGGGCCACCTGCACATGTTTGGGACCTGTCAGTCTGTAGCTGTATATTAATTCCATCGGGCGGTTTGCCCACACAGCTGCCAGTATGTCACTCAGGAGTCAGTGGAGTCCTGTGCTTTGCGGACTCACAGGAGGTTATGTAGTTTGCAGAGCTGAGCCAGAGGGTCTGTTTGAGACAGTTCAGTTGCTTTAAGAATGGCAAATATGTTTCTTCTCATGTACCAGCTCTGATATATTGGAAGTGGCTCCCTTGGGTCCTACTCTGAGAAGACATGTAGGTCACAGTCAAGCTCATAGGGAAGGGCTGTTGCAATAAATCTGTGATGCCCACCATTCCATGGAGAGGGAAAGTAGGGTACATGCCCTGTGCCTGCAGTCCCTGGGCTGTTTGATCCCCTAACCATGCCTGCAAATTCCTGAAGGGTGAGACCGGTTTAGTGAAAACAGCCTCACCCATCTAGTTATCCAGCCTCAGTGCTAGAGAGAAAAATATGAAATAACTTCAATTCTCCTATTTTTTTTCAGTTTTTAAATTCAACTGTGTAAAATTGGTCAAAATGCTAAATATACAGAAATATATGAGAAAATGACATAGAGAGCAAGATTTAAAGAACCAAAACATCCAAACACAGTTTGGTGCCTTTTTTTCTATTTTCAACCTTAGATAATTTCTGCTTAATTTTCCGTTTATTTTGTTGTTGTTTTGTTTTTCTTTTCTTTGCTTTGCTTTGTAAAGCAGCAGTCTCACTATGTTGCTCAGGCTGGTCTCAAACTCCTGGTCTCAGGTGTTCCTTCTGCCTCAGCCTCCCAAAGTGCTGAGGTTACAGGTGTGAGCCACTGTGCCCGGAAAATTTTCTCTATTTTGAAGACCATTTTCCAAGCTAAGTAATAATTACTTTGAGCTCATCCCAAAGGCTTATTTGGAGCCAGAAGATATTTGAGCCAGAATTGTTATTTATACTGGTTCTGGTACCTAACAGGACTAAGAACAGGTGGACTGAGCATTAGAGCTTGTCAGCACAAACAAACCCATGATGGGCCCTGAGCACACATGCCCAGTATTTGTGATGTCCCAAAGCACTTCTGCTATGGTCTAAATGTACCTCCTCCCAAATTCATATGTTGCAACTGAATTGTCAACGTGATAGTATTAAAATGTAGACCTTTATAGGAGGTTATTAAGTACTGAAGGGAGATTGGTACCCTTATAAAAGGGCTCAGTGGAACTAGCTAGCTTTTTCCATCTCTTCCATCATGTAAAAATAACAAGATGTCACCATCTATGATGAATGGGCTGTCACCAGTCATAAAATCTGCCAATGCCTTGATCTTGGTCTTCTCAGCATCCAGTCTATGGGCAATAAATTCCTGTTGTTGATAAATTACTCAGCCTAAAGTATTTTGTTATAGCAGCAGAAGTAGACTAAGACACCTTCCATTTCTTTGTCTTATTATTTTCTCTCTTCTAGTTTACAGCCCATGGCTTCTCACATTATATCTCCACCTTAAACTTCTCATAATCCCAAATCCATTCTTCCCAATCAGAACCAAAATATGAGAATAAGAAAATCATCATGAACCGGGCTCGGTGGCTCAGCCTGTAATCCCGCACCTTTGGGAGGCTGAGGTGAGTGGATTGCCTGAGCCCATGGGTTCGAAACCCGCCTGGGCAGCAAGACCTCATCTTTACAATAAATCGAAAAATCAGCCGGCATGGTAGTGCATGCCTGTAATTCCGGCTACTCGGAAGGCTGAGGCGGAAGGATCGCTGGAGCCCAGCAGGTCGAGGCTGCGGTGGCCAGGAGCGGCCACTGCACTCCAGTCTGGGCGACAGAGTGAGACTCCAACTCAAAAAAAAAAAAAAAAGAAAATCATCATGCATCCCTGAAACATCTGGCCAACACTTTCTCTAACTCAGACATCTACTCTTCAAAACCCTGTCAACCATGTGTTGCTCACTTGCAAACCCAGGTTGATCACCTGAGTTCTGTTTCAACTCGAGATGTGATTCCTCAGAATAAAAAAAGCCAGTCACACCATTATGTGCATTGCCAATCTCAGCAAAGAGGTTCCGGGAAGCCCCTATGCTTGAAATTTCCATGAATAATCAGATTTGGACTTTGACTCAAATCTTACATTCTACCAAATTTTAATTATAAAAAAGAATTGATTATGAGTTGAAAAGACAAAAAGCCACACACCAGGAGAAAATACCTCAAAAACCATATATCTGATAAAGAATTTTTTTTTTTTTTAGTCAGAATCTCACTGTCACCCAGAGTGACAATGAATGCTTAAAACAAACAACTCAATTAAAAAATGGGCAAAGATCTGAACAGACATCTCACCAAAGAAGATATACAGATGGAAAACATGCATATGCAGAGATGCTCCAAATCACATGTCCTTGGGGAATTGCAAGTTGAAATAACAATGAGATACCACTCCACACCCATTAGGATGGCTAAAATCCAAAACACTGACGACACCAAACACTGGCAAGGATGTGGAGCCATGGGAACTCTCATTTATTACTGGTGGGAATGAAAAATGGCATAGCCACTGTGTTTGTTTTTTATTTTTATTTTTATTTTTTAGAGATATGTTCTCACTCTGTTGCCCAGGCTAGAGTTCAGTGATGTGATCATAGCTCACTTGGCTTTATACTCCTGTGCTCAAATGATTCTCCTGCTTCAGCCTCCCAAGTAGCTGGGATTACAGACACACGCCACCATGCCTGACTAATTTTCTTTCTTTTTTCTTGTAGAGACAGGGTCTTGCTATGTTGCCCAGGCTGTTCTCCAATGCCTGGGTGCAAGTGATCCTCCTGTTTTGGCTTCCCAGAGTGCTGGGATTATTAGCGTGGGCAACCTTCCCCAGCCAGGCCCAGTCACTTTAGAAGGCAGCTGAGTGGTTTCTTACAAAGCTAAACACACTCTTACCATACAATCCAATAAATGACTCCTAAGTATTTATCCAGTTGAACTGAAAACTTATGTCAACACAAAAATCTGTACACCAATGTTTACAGCAGTTTTGTTCATAATCGCCAAAACGTGGAAGCAATCAGGAAGTCCTTCAGTGGGCGAATGAGTAAATGAACTGTGGAATCCAACAATGAAATAGTATTCCGTGTTCAAAAGAAATGAGCTACCAAGTCATGAAACAACAGGGAAGAAGCGTAAATGCGTTTTACTAAGTGAAAGGAGCTAGACTGAAAAGTCTACAAACTGTAGGATTCCAACTAGAGGACATTCTGGGCCAGGCAAAACTATAGAGATACAGAAAGGTTCGTGGTTCTGGTGGGTGAGCGAAAGGGGAAAGGGAGGAATGAATGTGTGGAGCACAAAACATTTAGGGGGGCAACTAAATCCTTCTGTCTGTTACTCTTCTGTTATGTAATGGTAGAGTCATGGCATTATATATTTGACAAAAGTCATAGAACCCTACAACAGAGTGAACTCTAATGCAAACTGTTGCCTTTAATAATGTATCAATTACAACAAATCTACCTACGGATGCAATATGGTGGGAGGGTTATGGGAACTCTGTACTTTCTGCTCAATTTTTCTTGAAACCTAAAATTTATTTTAAAAATAGCCTATCAATAATAAAAAGAAAAAAGAAAAATATAATAATAATAATAATAAAAAGAATGGTCAGGCATGGTGGCTCATGCCTGTAATCCCAGAATTTTGGGAGACTGAGGCAGGAGGATTGTTTGCGCCCAGAAGTTTGAGACCAACCTAAGCAACATAGCGAGACCTCATCACTACAAAAAAAATCAGCCAGGTGTGGTAGTGCGTGCCTGGAGTCCCAGGTACTCCAGGAGGCTGAGGCAGGAAGATCACTGAGCTCAGATATTGAGGTCAAGGTGAGTCATGATTGTGTCACTGCACTCCAGCCTGGGTGACAGAGGGAGAACCTGACTCAAAAAAAAAGAAAAGAAAAATAAAAAATAACAGTGGCAATAAAAGTATAAAGCATGGAAATTAATTAGGAATACATACAAGAGTTCTACTTATAAAAATTTAAGTCTTATTAAAGTGATCTATTATGGGAGGGGGCACACCTCATCAACAAGGGCACCTACATAACAAACATTTGTATATCTAACCCTGAATTGTACACATCTTTAAAATAAAAAATTTAGCCAGGCTCGGTGGCCCAGCCTGTAATCCCGCGCCTTGGGAGGCTGAGGTGAGTGAATTGCCTGAGCCCGCGTGTTTGAGACCCGCCTGGGCAACTTGATGAGACCTCATCTCTACAATAAATCAAAAAATTAGCCAGGCGTGGTAGCGCGCGCCTGTAGTTCCAGCTACTTGGAAGGCTGAGGTGGAAGGCTCGTCGGAGCCCAGCTGGTCGAGGCTACGGTGGCCAGGAGTGGCCACTGCACTCCAGTCTGGGCGACAGAGTGAGACTCCAACTCAAAAAATAAAATAAAATAAAAAATTTAAAAGTTAAAAAAAGATCTATTATAGATTATTTTAATTAATTGGAAAATATTCCATAGGCTTAGATGGGATACTTAATATTACTAAGATATTAATTTTTTCAGATTAATCAATAGTTTCAGTGCCATGGTAATCAAATTTTAATTGTACTTTTTGAAGTACTTAATAAACTTACTTTAAAATTGATTGGGAAAATCAATAAAAGTCTATGGAAAGCTGAATTTAAAAAAATTTTTTTTTGAGTTGGAATCTCACTCTGTTGCCCCAGACAAGCAGCCCACATAGTAGAGAGGAGATACCTGTATATTAATTATGCTCTAACTGAACTAAAATGCAGGACTTCTATTCAGCACATTAGCTTGGTAGACCTCTGGGTTTGAAAGTGATTTGTTGGGGCACACTTCATCAATAAAGGTACCTGATTTCAAACCAGGTGAAGTGGGAACCAAAGTGGGGCCCAAACTTTACCTGTACAATGACCATTTGTATACCTAACCCTGAATTGTACATCACATCTTTAAAATAAAAATAAAGTGATTTATTTATACCTGTCAGCCAGTGAAAAATTATAATTTAAAAAGGTGCCGGGGGCCCAGCATAGTGGTTCACGCCTATAATCCCAGCACTTTGGAAGGCTGAGGCAGGAAGACTCCTTGAGCCCTGGAGTTCAAGACCAGTCTGGGCAACACAAAGAGACTTTGCTTCTATTAAAAATAAAAAATAACTTAAAAATTAGAAAAATATTTCTCTATGGGTGATATACCACAACATCCTTGGTAACTGGGTAGAGTGGACACACATTATAAGCCAGTAACATCTGGGCTGGTTGCCAAATGCTTAGAATCCCCCAGCCGAGAGGGATGTCAAGAGACCAATACCTGGCAATACCTAGTTCCTGACAGATACCACCAAATCTATAATGAAGGGTGTGAGCCTTGGAGTCAAGATGGCCCTGAGTTCAAACCGCAGTTTGGCTAGGTGGGATCTCGGGCAAGATCTTAAGCTCTTCAGCTTTAGTTTCTTCATCTGCACAATGGGAATAACAATATATTATTATTACTTTCATTCATATTCATTGCAATTGTGAATATAAAATGTCTAATAGAGTGGCTGGAATACAGTAAATGCTCAGTAATGTTCATGATTTTTGTTAGTTGTGGTGTCTCAAACCTGTAATTCCAGCACTTTGGGGGTAAGGGCTGAGACGATTGCCTGAGCCCAGGGGTTTGAGACCATCCTGGGCAACTTGGCGAGACTCGTCTCTACAATAAGTAAATTAAAACAACAACAACACTAGCAGGGCATGGTGGTATGCGCCTGTAGTTCCAAGCAAGAGATCACTTGGAAGGATCATCTGAGCCCAGCAGGTCGAGCTGTGGTAGCTGTGAGTGCACCACTGCACTCCAGACTGGGCGACAGAGTGAGACTTTGACTCAAAAAAATGCGAATAAAAAATAAAATAATGTTTACGATTTTTATTGTTATAATTATGAATAAAGGTCTCAGGAAATGAAGCCTCCCTTAGCTGTATAACCAATACCAATCCCAGCAAGATAGAAAGAAACATGATCATCTCTGCTTAAACGGTCAGATTGACTCACAGTGATTTCCCCAGGCTCACAGCTGACTCCACTAATGAAAAGTCAGCTGCAGTTTTTTTTCATTCATTCACGCTTTGAAGTGCTATATTTCATGTAGCATTTCCCTAGCTTTTGTCCTTGAGAATGTCACTGGGTTTTTTTGTTTGTTTGTTTGTTTGTTTGTTTGTTTTTAGTAGAGACAGCGTTTTGCTGTGTTGTCCAGGCTGGTCTTGAACTCCTGGGCTCAAGAGATCCTCCTGCCTCAGCCTCCCAAGTAGCTGGGACTACAGGCATACATCACCATACCAAGCTGAGAATGCTTTGTCAAAGCAATGTAGAATGGTATATACTTAAGTGTTAGGGAGGAAAGTTCGTAGAAATCACATAGACCACCTTTTTCCAGTTTAGGAAATCTTTTTACAAGCATCTCTCCACCCCTACCACTGGCAAATAGCGAACCAGCTTCTGCTCAAATAACTCCAGCCACAGGAGCTCACAACATTTCAGGACAACTCTCGTGAGTTGTAACTCTTTCTTTTTAACATCATCAGTGCCAGCATCTAAGGTATGCACTCAGTGGACAAGACACTAAGTCCCATTAGAGCTGAGCCCAAGTTGCTGGTTCACTGCTGTATGCCCAGGACCTAGCTCAGTGACTTGTTACCTAACAGACAAGCAAGAGATATTTGTGGGATGGACGGATGGATGGATGGACGGATGGATGGATGGACGGATGGATGGGTGATGTGTCTTCTATGGGTGCTATAGAATAAGTTAAGCAGATTTTTTTTCCCCATCACACTATGGCTTAGAGTTCAAGACACGCAGTAATTAACTTACATTCACATTAAAGATTTGGGGAGATTTCATGTGAAATGATTGAAGAACTGCGAGTATCCTAAGATCTACAAACTATCCCGGGCTTGAGTGTCAGCAGTAAAACTCTTTAAAGTGAATTAGTCACGAATTATAGGGGTATGGGTAGTTGTCAGGTGAAAAAGTCCAATAATTTTCAAATATTACCACAAAGAGGGACCCGAGAGATCATTACTGAGATTGTATTCGTTTCCAAGTATCTTCATCTTTTCTCAAATCTTTAATAACTTATAACTTACCATCTATTTTGAACTTAATACAAGGCCTAAGACCTTAATAGGAATGTATGTAATTCTGAATAGGTCACAAGGACAGGCTTTTGACAGAACCTGCTCACACGTCCCCAAAATGTGCATTTATTCATCAACGTCATGGTCTCTTTCTCAAATCAGTCATTGGACTTACTAACTGGTGCATCTGAGAAGATTATTAATAGTGCTCACATTACATATAAACAAATGAGTAAATTCCCTTTTATTAATAACAAATAAGGCAAGTCACCTTGCTCCAAACTGTGCCACGTCTTGCATTTTCTTTCTCTTTTGCAGAATTTCTTTTCATTTGCTTCATGAAAGTTTCAAGTCAGGCCCAATGACTGATTTATTGTTTCCTTCGCAGGAGGAGGGGGAAGCATTAGGTACCTGGTACCCAGCAAAAGCCTGATAAGCAGAGTTATCAGTGGAATTCCTCAATGTGACAAAGGGCTGGATGAGGGGTTCCTTGCTGGTACAACCAGGTCACAAGCCTAAGAAGGCTTGACGGGTGTGGCTGGCTCCCTCCCCAGGGCCCTGCTCTGTTCCCGATCTGGGCTTTGCTGCCCTGGGCTGGGCTGCTTCGCCTGGCTCCCTCCAGGACCTCCAGGCTCCAGGAATTTGGACCGAGTGGTAGAGACATCGCCGGCAGAGACGGCGATCGCCAGCTTCCTCTCTGTGCTGTCTTGTGATTCAAAGCAGATTCTGCTCCACTTTTTTAAAAGGGGAGCACATTCGTGCTGGAGACCCACAAGAACAGAATCCAGCCAGGAGACGTGCCACCGTCAAACCACAGTCCGTGAGGAAGCAGCTCATCCGAGGTGAGCCATGGTTGGGATTTGGTCATGGGGAGCCTAGGGGCATCAAAGTCTGATGGTGCAAGGTCACAGGAGCTGCAAGAGCACTGGGACTTGAGGCTTTCACAAATGACCCTAGGCTGGGGCCTGCTACCTCAAACACAAACACACACACACACACACACACACACACACACGCACACACGCACACACGCACCCAAACACCCACGTTCCAAGCTCATGCAAGCGCAGCATGTGTGCTTGGCTGCTGGGGGATGGATTGGCAAAAGGGGATGCTTTTCCATCTTGGGCCTTTATCTAAAAGAAGCATCCTCGAGTCCACCGGCCTCACTTGCAAACTTCTGTAGGAAGTGACTTTGGACTGGATGTCTCTTACAGCATTCTTGGCTGTTACCACAGTTAGACAACTTAGCAAAAACTGCTGCTGGCTGTGTGTGTGGTGTGGCCATTGAAAACATTTGTTGTGTGACCTTTCTCTTCCTGCACGATTTTCTAGGATGATCTTCTTGCTCTCTTTTCCTTGAACAGGTACCTTCCTGTGGTAGGCGCTCTCTTTGTGAAAGTGCTCTTTTTTATGAGATTAATTTGCCTTGCAAGAATTCTGCTCTTCTAGGTACGACTTGCTCACATATCAGTATCTGAAAGCACATAGGTATTCTCAGTGTTGTATATACCACGCATGGAAGACCCAGGTTGGAGTCTCAGCCCTGTTTCCTTCCCCACATGAATGAGCCACTGAGCCTTAATATTCATCTCTATAGTTGAGCTACAGTAACAGCTACCCATGAGATTGTTGGATGATCAACTGAGAATGTGCCAAGTCCTTTTTCACATGTTTTAGCACAATGGATGATTATTTCTCATTATTACTCCTGATAGGCAGGACACAGCTATAGGCTGGCTAAATGCCAAGAAAAATGAGGAGGATGACTTTTTGCATTTCTTTTCCCGTCATAATGCTTTGCTTCTGATCTCACCAGGGTTTGCCAAAGTCACGCATCTAGTAAGTGACAGAAGCAGGTCTTCCGGGCCACAGTTTGCCTTTCAAAGGATCACGGTGAGTGTTTCTAGTGCTGCCATCACAGGATTCATAACACATCTGGGGCGGGTGGATCTGGGGGCAGGTGACCAGACAGCTCTCCGGCCCCCTCAGCCATTCCTGGCCCCCCGAACACAGAGCCGGGTGTCCCCGTCCTCTGTGACACGTGACTCTCTCTCGCCACCAGCACCTGCCTCACCTGCATCTCTTTCCTTCTGAATGGCAGGACCCTCCCAGCCTCCATGCCGCCTCTCCTGGTCACCCTGTTCCTCCTTCATTCCTGCTTCCTCCGAGGAAATGGCCACCTCCGGGAAGGCCTGACGTTGCTCAAGACAGAGTTTGCACTTCGCCTCTACCAGAGTGTGGCAGCGGGTAGAAACGGGACAAACTTTGTCATCTCTCCTGCTGGTGTGTCCCTCCCGCTAGAGATCCTGCAGTTTGGGGCAGAAGGAAGCACGGGCCGGCAGCTGGCAGATGCTCTGGGGTACACTGTCCATGGTAAGAGGCCTGCACACATGCTTCTGCTCACATTCGGCTCATGCTCTCATTCTCTTACTCAGGCTACCTGGAGGCGGTAGCTGAGCTTTCAGTGGTGCACACAGAAGGAAGGTGACCATTCAGCAGGACTGCAACAGAAGGCATTTAGCTTTTGGGATGATGCTTACCCTTGATTTTTTTTTTTTAAGAGATAGGATCTCGCTATGTTGCCCAGACTAGTCTTGAACTGCTGGGCTCAAGTAATCCTTTTGCCTCATCCTCCCAAAGTGCTGGAATTACAGGCCTGAGCCACTGCATGTAGACTTTTTTTTTCTTTTTTTTTGAGACAGGGTTTTACTCTGTCACCCAGGCTGGAGTGCATCGGCACAATCACAGCTCACCATAGCCTCAACTCCTGGGACTATAGGCGCAGGCCACCATAACTGGCTAATTTTTCCTTTTTTTTTTTTTGTAGAGATAGGGTCTTGCTTTGCTGCCTAGACTGGTTTCGAAACTCTTGAGCTCAAAGGATCCTTCCACTTTGTCCTCCGAAAGTACTAGGATTACAGGCGTGAGCCACCATGCCCGGCCTTACCCTTGATTTCTAAGGTCCCCTTCTAACCTCACAGGTCCTATGGCAATGTCTCCATTTCATTTCACACACCCTTTTCTATGGTGCTTTCTGGATGCCAGGCAGCACTGGAAGCCCTTTCCAAGTATCAGTTGAACTGACTGTCACAACAGCTCTGCAGAGGCTGGTAATTGCTTATCATCCCTAAGTTAGAGATAAGCAAACAGACACGGAGAGCTGAAGCAACTTGCTCAAAGTGACACAGTAAGTGGTAGAGCTGGGACTCGAGCCCAGGTCGTCTGGCTCCAGAGCCCATGCTCTTGACCAACCTGCCTTTATAAATCTGTGACTTCCAGCCAGTGCCAGACCTGCCAGCTTAATTCTATGGATTACGTATTTTAGAATAGCCCGGCCGGTAGCACCGAGAGTTTCTCAAAGCTGGGTCAGCGTCCTCTGGCCTAGCGGGGTCTCAGCTCAGTGCCTGGCCTCAGGACCAACCTCCCATCTCCAGCTATGACAGATACTCCTGCATAAAATTTTTTCCTTCTCAGACAAGGATCCAGGAATCCTGCAAAGACAGCAGAATAGGGGCCCCTCAGTTCATTCCAAGATGCACAAAGCTATCCTGGGCCAGGGCATGGGGTAGGGGGGGAGGGTGCTTCCCTCCCACAACTCATTCTTCACCCTGTGGGCACGCAGGGCAGTGAAACAGCATTCCCTGCCACTGAGCGACACTGAGCACGTTAAGTAATTCATCTGAGCCTCTGCTCCCTCTTATATCAAATGGGGATAACAATAGCACGTAAATTAACAGGGTTGTGGGAAGGATTCGGAGTGATCAGGAATGCACAGCCTTCAAGACAATGTCTGAACACAGTCAACCCCAGTGGTTTTTCCTCTGGCAGTGCACATTCTAGCAGGTCCAGGAAAGCTATTCGTGTGTGCACATGGGCACAGACAGACTACGGTCAGGCGGAGAAAAGACTTCACACAGAAATTTACTTCAAGCCAATCTGCTCTTTTTTTTTTTTTGGTCAGTGTCTCTGTTGCCCAGGTTGGAGTGCAGTGGCATGATTACAGCTCACCACAGCCTCGACCTCCTGGGCTCAGGCCATCATTCCACCTCAGCCTCTTGAGTAGCTGGGACTACAGGTGCATGCCACCATGCCCAGCTAAACTTTTGTTTCTCTGTAGAGACGAGTTCTCGCTATGTTGTCCAGACTGCTCTTGAACTCTGGGGCTCAAGCAATCCTCCCACCTCAGCCTCCCAAATCTGGGATTCCAGGCGTGAACCTGCCCATCCTCCTCTGCTATTTTAACATTTCTGGCTAAAAGAACGCTTGTCCCCTGGCCCAGAGAGAGTGGAAAGATGGACGAGAGAGCGCTGTGACCATTCTTAAGGTCACATTACATATGGAGCAGTGAAGAGTTTCAAGTCTCCCCTGCAGACAGTCAACACTCGACAGGAATGTACTCCTAGAAATACACATGACCTTCCTCAATAGAGTAAAATCTGATTATGCTTTTCATTCATTTTTTTGTCACAATGATAAAATACAAGCACTTAAGTTAGGCTGATTCAGGAGATCCATGTTCTGAGTCAGTCTTTTCCCGTTGTGAATTCTAAGGAGCAGCTGTGGCAGTGGGCATTTTGTGGCCAAGTGACATCTGCCTGTTGCTGTGTTCTGCAGCCACTGCCGGGGTAGATTCTGAGTTCCCCCAGAAGACATTAGCTGGGCAACTCGGGGGTCTGCTGCTGCCTCCTGGCTTGGCCTTTGCAACATAAAAGGTGCCAGAATGGACAGACCCCCAAGCCGAGTGAGAGATTGGAAGCGGTCCCCAGCACTGCACCTTACAAGGATGGTTGGTTCACAGCGACAGGGCTGTGCCCGGGAGGGAGCAGAGGCAGCCTGCATACAAGGGGCTTCACTTCTGGAAGCACCCAGCTTGCATGTGTCAGGAGTGGGAGGCTTGGTTTACTTGGCTGTCTCCGAGCCCAGCAGTGGGCAGGAGGCCTTGTCACCGCTACGGGATGCCTGTGGCGCACAGAAGCTAAAACTTGCGGCAAATAGCGTGAAAACAAAACCCACTGTTGATTATGGAGAGAGGAAAGCAATCTCCTGTATGAACAGTAAATAAATAGAAGTCCAGCTGCCATCTAAGAAGGTGGAAGCTATCAAGGCTCTCAAATGCATATTATTTCCTCAACATTCTTGCAGCTTCTTGCTGACATGAATGGCACAAGCTGTCTGCTAGGTCTTAGGAAGATCAGGGATAGAAGGGGTTCTTACCTTTCCTCTGTAGTTCTCAAATTGAAAGCATTGTTCTAAAAGAGGCTGCATCCAAATATGACTGAGGCTTATGACATGCAGCCTTGGGGATGGACTTAAGGCCCCATAAAAGATATACAAGTATTGATGGCACAACATCCTGGCCACTTCCCATCATTGTCATTTGTATTGTCACACATCAGTCTCTTCACTTCATAAGCACATTTTTTTTTAGTTGTGGGTTTCACTCTGTCACTCAGGCTGGAGCACAATGGGATGATCATGACAGTCTCAACCTCATGGGCTCAGGCAATCTTTCCACCTCAGTCTCCTGAATAGCTGGAACCAGAGGTACATGCCATCATGCCTGGTTATTTTTATTTTTTATTTTTTGTAGAGATGAGGTCTCACTATGTTGCTCAGGCTGGTCTCAGGCTCCAGGGCTCTAGCAATCCTCCCGTCTTGGTCTTCCACAGTGCTGGGATTACAGGTGTAAATCACTGCGCCTGGCCAACTTCATAAGTATTTGAAACCCCATCACCTGGCACATGGGGCCTGCTATTATCCCAGCCCCAGAATCTTACTCCAGCACACACCAACATTCCTGAATTGGGAAGTTAAGGAAGAATGGCCTCTCTTCATCTGTAGGGTATTAGTAGTGGTAGGGTTTTTCTATTTGACTTCATTGCAGCCTGATATTTTTTTCAGATCTAGCATGGTTTCTTCCCTACTTTAATCAGTGGATCCAGGCTGACTCCTGGGCAGGTAGCTATGGCTTTTCCAACTTGACTAGATATGGTAGATAAACCTAGTGCCACATGAGTGGAGTTGTGGGGTCCCATTTTGATGCAATGTGCTAACTCCTTACACTCACCACTGTCAACTCATCCCAACTCCCTGTTCACAGACCAAAGGGTGAAAGATGTCCTGCACGCCGTTTATGCCGCACTACCCAACTCCAGCCAAGGTGCCGACGTGGAGCTGGCCTGCAGCCTTTTTGTGCAGGCAGGGACGCCCTTGTCCCCATGCTTTGTGGAGCAGGTCTCCTGGTGGGCCAACAGCAGCCTGGAGCCAGCCGATCTCACCGAGCCCAATGGCACCACCATCCAGGCCAGCGAAGGGACCTCCAGACAGACCACAGGTAAAATAAGACCGTCCACCTCAACAAGGCTAAGGACAGAGGGCTGTGAAGACAGCATCACCCATCATTTGGCAGAAGTGGGGGTGCTCAGGCAGCCCTCAATGACCTTACCCTGAGTGACATGCTCTGTGAAGCAGCCAAAGCTGACTTTTGCTCACCTTCTGCCTCTCCTCCCACTCTGACCCTCCCACATCCAAATATACACGTGTACATGTGTAGACACATACACCATGCACAGACACACAGAAGTGTGTTTTTCTGAGCCTCCCAGCTCTGGGCAGACCCTGCAGGCTTTGACCCATGCAACTGTCCCCCTAGGTGAGTTCCCATCCCCCCAGGTGTGTTTCCATCCCTCAAGGTGAGTTCCCATCCCTCCAGGTGTGTTCCCACCCTCCCAGGTGAGTTCCCACTAATTAACCACCCCCCACCCAACAGCAAAATGCAGCAGAAGCCAAAAAAAGGTGGTGTCTTGTAAATTTAGCTTAAGGAAATAATTCAAGAGGAAAAAAAATTATGTGCAATAAGATGTTTGGCCCAATGTTACAGAAGAAAAAGACTTATAACAGCCTAATTGGACTGGGTGCGGTGGCTCATGCCTGTAATCCCAGCACTTTGGGAGGCAGAGGCGAGAGGATTGCCTGAGCCCAGAGGTTTGAGACCAACTTGGGCAACTTGGTGAGACCTCGTTTCTACAATAAATTAAAAAATGAGCCAGGTGTGGTGGCACGCACCTGTAGTTCCAGCTACTTGGAAGGCTGAGGAGGAAGGATCGCCTGAGCCAAACAGGTCGAGGCTGCAGTGGCCGTGAGTGTGCCACTGCACTCCAGCCTGGGTGACAGAGTGAGACTCCAAAAACAGCCTAACTGGTTAGCAACTAGGGGTGACTTGGCGAAGCCCAGCCCTTCTTGTTATGCAGTTGTAATTATTCTTAAAGATGATGACAATCATGAACATTTCCCAAGTGTTCAATGAGTTACGTAGCACTGCTCCAAGGTTATTATCTTGGTCTCCCTCACAGGAATCTTAGAAAGTCGATGCTTTTACAGTCTCCATTTTACAAAGGGGGCAACTGAGGCATAGAGGGTTGAACCTCCTGCCCAGGGCCCACATGGCTAGGATTCTAACCCTGGTGTCTGGCTCAGCATCCCTGATCATTACAAAAGTTACACAGGAATGTGGAGAACGTTCAAGTTCCCATGAGGTTTAAAAAGCAGAATAGAAAGTGGTATGTGTGCTATGATTGAACTGAAACTGTATGGACAAGCCTCTCTACTTCCCCACATTTGACCATGTCTTTTCCATCTACTTGCACATGTTTAATTCCCTGTCTCGGCTCCTTGTGCCACCAAGGGGCCCAAGACCACAAGAGATGCTCCCAGCTCCCAGGCCGATCATCCTGGAAGAAAGAGGAGTAGTTGATGCAGCTGTTCGGAGCACAGTCTGAAGCAGTCTGCTGGGTTCAAATCCAGGGTTTCCATCTTGGGCAACTGATGGTGGCTTTGCCTCTCACAAGTATGTGACCTTGGCCAACTTCTCTGAGTCTCAGTTCTCTCATCTGTGAAACGGGGAATAACAATAGAACTGTCAGGAGGAGTTGGTGAGGATTTGTTAAAGCACTTAGGACAGAGCCTAGAACAAAGTTTGTGTTTACTAAGGGCTGGGAAAGAAACAGCCCCTTCAGGAGTGTTTCAAGAGTGGTCTGCCTGTTCCTCTTTCTGGTACTGCATGAAACTTTTTTTAATTTAAAAAAAATGTTTTGAGTTGGGGGTCTCACTCTGTCACTCAGGCTGGCCTGCAAGTGGCAAGATCACAGCTCACCGCAGCTTCCATCTCCTGGGCTCAGGTGATCCTTCCGCCTCAGGCTCCTAAGTAGCTGGGACTACAGGCATGTGCCACCACACCCAGCTAATTTTTTCATTTTTTTATTTTTTGTAGAGATGAGGTCTAGCTATGTTGCCCAGGCTAGTCGCAAACTCTTGGGTTCAAGCAATCCTCCCACTTTGGCCTCCCAAAATGCTGGGATACCGGTAAGAGCCACTATCCCCAGCCTCAGCATCAAACTTTAACTGAAGCCTTCCAAAGACCATGTCCTGAACATTGTTGTCTTAGTAAAGGCTCAGTAAGAGACACACCTCAGCAGTGGGGCAATGTGGGACTAGGGTGACATTATGCAGCATCTTATCATAGCACCTAATTAATCCTTTCTGGGGTCTACCTGGGGAGGAATGCCTAATGCTTCCTGGGAAACGGCCCAACCCCATGTAGAACCAGGGGAGCATCCCAACTTGCCAAGAAAAGTAAAAAAAAAAAAAAGCATGGTCTTCAGGAACAGCTGGTTATAAACACACTAACTGACAGGTTTTAATAAGTAGGCTACAAACCCACCTTCAAATGCCTCACCATTCCCCCAGAGTGGGTGTCAGGGATCCAGTCTGCCTTCTGAGTTCTCAGTTTTCATTCCTCCTGCACCCCCACCCCCAGCAGGGAGTTGAGAGCAGCTTCAATGGCTTTGGGCCCCTGGCAACAAACATTTTTAAGTAAATTGGAAAAACAGATCCCAGGAGTTCAAGATCGCAGTGAGTTATGGTTGTGCCACTGCACTCCAGCCTGGACAATAGAGTGAGACCTTGTCTCTTAAAAAACAAAAAAGACATTATAAAACAGAGAAAGAGATCGTATTAAAAAAAAAAGAAGATCTTAATTCCCGGCCAGGCGGGAGAATTAAGACCTCACAAAAAACTTCTTAAATGGCCAGGTATGGTGGTGCATGCCTGTAGTCCCAGCCACTCAGGAGACTGAGGCGGAAGGATGGCCTGAGCCCAAGAGGTAGAGGCTGCAGTGAGCTGTGATTGTGCCATGGCACTTCAACCTGGACAACAAAGTGAGACCCCACCTCAAAAACAAAATCAAAAATAAGTAATTCTTGCATTTAACGCTCCTTCTTGTTCACACAGACTAAGTGCTGCAATCAGTGTTCATTTAACTCCTCCCACCCCCTGCAGGTGAGGCCCCGCCATGGGAACAGGTCAGTGCTGCATTCGCTCAACTGGTGCTGGTGAGCACCATGTCCTTCCAAGGCACTTGGCGAAAGCGGTTCTCCTCCACTGACACGCAGCTCCTGCCTTTCACCTGTGCCCACGGCCTCATCCTCCAGGTCCCCATGATGCATCAAATGGCCGAGGTCAACTACGGTGAGCCCTGTTCCTGCTGGGCCTTCTAAAGTGAGAGGAAGCCCCATGAGGGCAAGGAGAGGAGCCCAGGTCTCTGCTCATAGAGGATGGGGATGTATTTCCATGGGGCCCATCTGCTGGACCCTGTGTGTGGTGAAAGGAAGGACCAGGGTGTTGGAAACTTTATTATTATTATTATTATTTTTTTTAACAGAGATGAGGTCTCACTATGTTACCCAGGCTGGTCTTGAACTCCTGGGCTAAAGCAATCCTCTTGCCTCAGCCTCCCAGAGTGCTGGGATTATATGCATGAGCCTCCACATCCATGGGGAGACTTTAGACAGGTACTTTGAACACGTGCTCTGACAGGCAGTATGGACACAGATGTGGAGGAGAAACCCAGTTCCATGCTTGACATTTCCTTCCACACTTAGTGAAGGAGGGTTTGGACCAACTGCCTCTCCCAACAGGCCCAATATTGGACTGGCTGTGGGTTTTGCCCTTTGTGGTTTTAGTTACCCACCTTGGAAAATATTAGATGAAAAATTCCAGAAATAAATAATTCTTAAGTTTTTAAATTGCACATTGTTCTGAGTAGTGTGATGAAATCTCACGCCAAACCGCTCCATCCTGCTTGGGACATGAGTCATCTCTTTGTCCAGCATCTTCACACTGTAGACATCACCCACCTGTTAGTCACTTGGTAGCCATCTTGGTTACCAGATTGAAAAAATGTGGTATATATAGGGTTCGTTACTCTTCCAGGGTTGGGGCATTCACTGGGGGTTTTGGAACGTATCTTCCAAGGATAAAGGGGGAAATATGATTCTTTCATGGGTCATTGTCCATCCCCCACCCCCGCCATGCCCAGCCACTACATGTCCTCTGACTCAGGCCCTGTGAGGGTATCTAAAAGATTCTAGGCCTTAGGATCCAGAAAGGTGACCACTGCCCAACAGTCTTCGACCTCCAAACGTCTCCCGATGGTGACGTGGACATCCATTTTATCACGTTCAGTTCCGTAAGCCAGCCTCTCACTGGGTCTGTGGCTGTTCAGTTCCACTGGCTCCTGGCACAGAGCTCATCCTCGATCCCCTGAACCCTCAGGTCAGTTCCAGGATGCTGCAGGCCATCAGGTGGGCGTGCTGGAGCTGCCATACCTGGGAAGCGCAGGGAGTCTGTTCCTGGTGCTGCCCCGTGACAAAGACGTTCCGCTGGGCCATGTTGAGCCACACCTCACAGCCAGCATCATCCACTTCTGGACCACCAGCCTGCGGAGAACCAGGATGGATGTGTTCCTACCCAGGTGAGCAGTTGCACCCCCCCTTCTCGTCCTCTGCAGCATCAGTCACAAAGGCGTGGTTTTGCACACAGGTGATCTAACTCTCAGGTCGATCCCTAACAACTGTGCTGACTTGACTAATGTACCCTAGAGGTTAGGCCAAGAAAATCCGACCCCAGAGTTTAAGTCCATTTCAGAGTCTCTGCTGACTAGCTCACAGCTACAGACTGAAGTGAACTAACTTCCCAGGATCTTCTCAAGAAAAGATACTCTGCCTTCTCCACTTAGCCTCAGGTCACAGTCAGTTTTGGGGGCAGGAAAGGAAATGCATTGCAGTTCCTTTGTAGGAATGTGCCTCAAATCTCATCCCATCCTAGTAGTATACAACGGTCATTTTCCCAAGACCGAAGAGACAAGATGACTTAGGTAATCAAGCAAATACAGATAGAATTCTGATCAGAAACCAAATTAAGACATAAACATTTGAGGCTATAAGTCTCTGTGCAGAAGGTTCCCATTCTTTCTAAATGGAAGTAAACCCTCCTGTAAGAAAACCCAATAGGTACAAATACAAATTTTCAAAAAGTTGAACAATGGCACTTGATTTTGCTCTTCCAAAGCATCTCATTAATTTACAAAAGGATTCCACTTAGCACTTCCTGGAATGAGGAGCGTCTCTGGTACCTCTGAAATCAGAGTACATGTATAATCCATCTGCAGGCCAAATTAAGCAAGGTATCTTGTCCAGTGGGTCATGTTTAATGTGTGAATTCTACACCCTGTTGTCCACTGGCCTCCCGGCCCTCTCTGTATTGCCCAAGCTCTCAGCAGGCAAAGGCAAAGGTCTTGGCCGTGCTCTCTCAAGGAGTTAAAAATAAGTCTATGCACCAGAAGAAAGACACACAGAGAGATCCAGATAGTTAAGGGCCACGCTTCAAGAGTAAGACCTGGGATAGCCCTGGGCAGAAGGTAAACTTAACTCTAAAATAAAAGTCTATCTCTCAAAACTAAATATTTGAACACCAAATCAAAGCACAAAGACTGGATAGTTCAACAGATCCCTCTGCATGGAGCAGAAGCAGCACAACTCTTCCAGCTGTATTTGAGAGAAGATTAGTAAGAGAAGGAAGAAGAGCCACAGTCTTTTTGGATTCAGAAGACCGATGGCTGGCCTCATCCTGGAGCAGCTGATGTCAAGAAGAGGCCCCAGAGAAATGCCCAGTTCCCTCAAGAACTGTCCCTGATTCTACCGTTAGAAGTCTGAAACCCTCAAGCAACAATCCTGAAAAACACTGGAGGGCTAGGAGGAACAGAAAGGCAGGGATCATAGGAGCACAGCTCTTAGTTAACACCTGACCTCATTCTGATCATTTTTTAAAAATCTCCCTAAGACTATCAAGCGTATTCTTCAAAGAAGGATAGATGTTTTTAGGAAAATAAGGCTATTTCACAAGCAAAACTAATCCAAGTTTGCTTTTTTCTTAAGCTAGCTTTAAATCCTTCAAGGTGGGCGGGGGGAGAAGTAAAAACTGTTTGAGGTCTGGATTTAGGTACAAACTTTGGATCATGGTAGACACAAAGTCAGCTTTTGGGCAGGAATGTAACTCTGGTTCTCTCCAAACATTCATTCATCATTTGGTATAACCTGCTTTGTAGTCAGCATGTATGTCTCACTTAACACAGGAACAAAAAATTCTGCACACCGTGGGCAGCAATGCAAAACGTTGTGACTATGGATGTGCTTTCAGGTTAAACATCACCAATGGTGCATTAATAGACTCTGGGTGAATTATAATATTTAGCTTCCAAAGTAACACTTTATTTGTAAAGAAATAAAATACATAGGAATTGTTAGTCTTCCTTAGGGGCGCTTAGCATAGTAAAGGAATAATCAAGAAAAAAAAGATTGAATGTTAAGGACCATTGATAGCCATAATACAGAATGACCCACAAGAAGGACTAATCATGTCAAATATGTTTTTAATGAATAAAACACTTAGTTTTTAAGTCAGCATAGTGGAAAGCTGAGTATGAGCATTTTTGTTTTGTTTTGTTTTAAAAATCCACCAGATCTCGCATACCCAAAATGAGTTTGCCCTTCCTTCCGGGAGCTGCCAATCATCATGATGTATGATATATGCTTTTTTAAGGATGTTGTCTTTCTTTTTTAAAAAATTGAAGCCGGGCTCGGTGGCTCAGCCTATAATCCCGTGCTTTGGGAGGCTGAGGTGAGTGGATTGCCTGAGTCCGCGGGTTCAAGACCCGCCTGGGCAACTTGGCGAGACCTCATCTCTACAATAAATCAAAAAATTAGCCGGGCGTGGTAGTGCACGCCTGTAGTTCTAGCTGCTTGGAAGGCTGAGGTGGAAGGATCGCCAGAGCCCAGCAGGTCGAGACTGCAGTAGCCGGGAGCATGCCAGACTACACTCCAGTCTGGGCCACGGAGTGAGACTCCAACTAAAAAAAAATAAAATAAAATTGAGACATAACTTATATACCATAAAACTCACACTTTTAAAGTCTACAGTTCAGAGGTTTTTAGTATCTTCACAAAATTGTGCAGCCATCATTACCGAATCATTACAGAACATTTTCATCACCTAAAAAGACACCCTATAACCATTAGCAGTCACTCCCCATCCTCTCTGCACCAGGCTCTGGCAGCCACTGATCTTTCTATTCTGGACATTTAATATAAAGGAAATCATACAATATATGTGCCTTTTGTGTCTGGCTTCTTTGCATGTTTTTGAGATTCACAGTAGCATGAAGCAGTATTTCATGCCTTTTTATGACTGAGTGATAATCTATTTTGCAACTCTATATTTTACATTCTTAAGAACTCCAGACTGTTTTCCAAGTGACTACAGTATTTTATATTCCCACCAGCAATGTGTGTGGAGTGTAGTTTCTCCACATCCTTGTTAACACTTGTCATTGTCCATCTTTTCAATTATAGCCATCTTGATGTGAAGTGATATCTCATTGTGACCTTTATTTGCATGTCTCTAATGACTAATGATATAGAACATCTTTTCAAGTGCTTCTTGGCTATTTTAATGCCTTTTTGGGGGAAACGTCTACTTCAGATTTGTAAATTGGTTACCTTTTTATTGTTTAGTTATAATAGTTCTTTATTCTAGATTTTAGTCCCTCATCAGTTCCATAACTTGTAGACATGTTCACTCATTCTTTGAGTTTTATTTTCACTTTCCTGATGGTATCCTTTGAAGTCAAAAGTTTATCGTTTTGATGAAAATCAACCTATTTTTCCCTTTGTTTCTTGTGCTTTTGATGTCATATTATATTGAATAGAAACCATTGCCTAACAAAGGTCACAAAGATCTATGTCAAAAAATCAGTTTTATAGTTTTTCTAAGAGTTTTATAGGTTTAGCTCTTATTTTTAGGTCATTAATCCATTTTGAATTAATTAGTGTATATGGTGTGAGGTACAGCTCCAACTTCATTCTTTTGCATGTGTCTATCTATTTGTCCCAATACCATTTGTTAAAAAGCCTCTTCTGGCCAGGCTTGGTGGCTCAGCCTGTAATCCCAGTGCTTTGGGAGGCCGAGGTAAGTGGATTGCCTGAGCCTGCGGGTTTGAGACCTGCCCGGGCAACTTGGCGAGACATCATCTTTACAATAAATCAAAAATTAGCCAGGCATGGTAGGTAGCATACGCCTGTAGTTCCAGCTACTTGGAAGTCTGAGATGGAAGGATCCCCGGAGCCCAGCAGGTCGAGGCTGTGGTGGCCAGAAGCGTGCCACTGCACTCCAGTCTGGGCAAAGGAGTGAGACTCCATCTCAAATAACAAAAAGCCTCTTCTTTCTTTCATTAAATTTTCCTGGTATCCTTGTCAAAATCGATTGCCCATAAATGTGTGAATTTATTTCCGGGCTTTCAATTTTATTCTACAGGCATAAATATCTATCTTTTTTGTTTTATTTTTTGTTTTTAAATATTTTTCTTTCTCAAACTTTGTAGTGATGAGGTCTTGCTGTGTTGCCCAGGTTGTTCTCAAACTTCTGAGTTCAAATGATCTTTCTGCCTCAGCCTCCCAAAGTGCTAGGATTATAGGCATGAGCCACCACATCTAGCCAAATGTCTTTTGCCAGTAGCATAAAGTCTTGATAACTATAACTTTACAGTGAGTCTAGATATCAGAAAGTGTGAGTCCTTCAACTTTGTTCTTTTTCATGATTGTTTTAGCTACTGTGGGCACCTTGCATTTTCATCAAATTGAGAAAGTTGCCTTCTATGCCAAGTTTGTTGTATATATGATGTTTGTTTTTAATCACGAAGGATGTTAGATTTTGTTAAATGCTTTTTCTGTATCTATTGAGATGGTCATGTGGATTTTGTGTCTTTTATTCTATTAATATGGTGTTTTATGTTAACTGATTTTCATTTGTTGAACACACCTTGCATTCCTGGGATAAATCTCACTTGGTCATGTTATGATTTATATGGTGCTGGATTCATCTGGTTTTGTGGAAGATTTTGAATCTATATTCATAAGGGATATTGGTTTGTAGTTTTCTTTTCTTATGATAACCTTGTCTGGTTTTGGTAAAGGGTACTAAAACTTTTTTTTTTCTTTTTTAACTCAAGCTGTTTTTGTACTATTTCTGGATCTGCCTTCATAGTCATACAAGATAATCACTCTAATCTTTTATAGTCACACCTCACTTTTACTGCTGTTTTTAGTTTACTAAAAATGATATAACCCAGTTTTATCACCCACCATAATCACTATGCTTGGTTTGAAACAGCGGTTAACTCTTTTCTCAATATAATTGAGAAATGACAATAAAATCCCAATGCTCACAATAAGTGCATGGACTGTGCTGGAGATAGTTCTGAGGACTTAACAGAGATATTTCATTTAATTTTCACAATCCTATTACCCTGCTGTTATGTTCATTTCACAAATGAGGACACTGAGGCAAAGGTAAAGTAACTTACCCCAGTGGTAAAGTAACTGGTTTCTCAGTAAGAGGCTGAGCCAGGATTCAAACGCAGGTGCTGGATTCTCAAGTTCATCCTCTGAACCACTATGTTTCAGCATTTAGAGGTTTCAGAAAAGATGTGTTTTCAGTACTTAAGAAGATTTCCTAAGGGATGGTCCAAACATTTTTGGAGAAATGTCAGCATACTTGGAGAAAGCATATTTCTTTTTTGGAAACTATTTGGAAGACTCAAAACATACCTTTATTAAAAAGTCTGATACTTTTGTTTAAAATATTAGTCACATTATCTTGTATAGCAATGAAGACCTTTGATATTAAATGGTCTTGTCCAGTATTTTTACTCTCCTGCAAGTTCTGCATTACTTATAGAAAAAGACTACCTAAATTCCATTTTGAACTTTTTTTATTTTCAAAGAAAAATAATATCAGCAGCCCTTGTAAAAGGCCCTCCTACAGTAACTTTTTAAATGCCATGCCTTTGGGGAAATATTATAAAATTGGTGTGCTCTTTGTGTTCACAGGGCTTACTAGGAAAACCAAGGCTTTAAGTTACATTCCTTTCCTGCTGTGTGTCAAGGGTACACAGTACACACAGCAAACATGAAATAGATCTGATCCAATATAAACACACTATCACATGAGACACTTATTATTTTCTGCACCTACTGTGGGTGAGATGCCACATGAGATGGGAGGTAGCAAAGCACAGGTGATCAGAGCCTGGGCTCTGCCGCACACAGGCTGGATTTGAGTGGTGTTCCATCATGGACTCTTTACGTCATCTTGGGCAAGTGTCTTAAACTCTTTAAGTCTCAATTTTCCCATCTGTAAAATGAAGATAATAATGACATAGTTATATGAAGATGAAATGAGATAATTCACATAAGGTTTTTTATCATGGCACCTAGCACAATGTAAGCACTCATTCAGTAGGGAAGCTGGGTGTGGTGGCATGTGCCTGTAGTCTCAGCTAGTTGGAAGGCTGAGGCAGGAGGTATCACCTGAGCTCAGGAGGCTGAGTCCAGTCAGGGTTAAGACCCTAGCTTAAAAAATAAGTGTTTAAAAAATGGATTGGGATAGTCACTCTTTGGGGTAGTTTACAACATCATAAATGACAGTGTCAGGAAACAGAATGTTTTATACATCATAAAGGTAGAACAATTTTTTATTTTTGAGTCAGAGTCTCCCTGTCACCCAGGCTGGAGTGCAAGTGCAGTGGCATGCTCACAGCCACTGCAGCCTCAACCTGCTGGGCTCAGGTGATCCTCCTGCCTCAGCCTTCCAAGCAGCTGGAACTACAGGCATGCCACCATAGCTGGCTAATTTTTTTGATTTCTTGTAGAGATGAGGTCTCACCAAGTTGCCCAGACTGGTCTCTAACCCCTGGACTCAGGCAATCCTCTTGCCTCTGCCTCCAAAAGTGCTGGAATTACAGGTGTGAGTCACCACGTATGGCTAGAACAAATTGTTAATGGGGTTTTAAGAAGCAAAGTTCACAAAATGGCCAGAGAAAAGAAAAGGGATTAATAAGTAAATAATGGATAATAATTAAAAGGCAACCAAGGGAAATAGGGAAGACTTGGAATAGACAAAGGTACAGAAGTGAGCAAGAGCCCAGTGTAGTCAGATTAGTCAGGGTTTACAGGAAAGAGCCATGGAAGATAAAGCAGGAAATCAATATGGTGGGCCTTGACTCCCAAGGTAGGGAATTTGAACTTCATGTGGTGTGTATGAAAGTATGTTAAGTGAGAATTTTGATGAAAGTTGATGATTTGTTTTTGCTTTTTAGATTCAAGATCCAAAATCAATTCAACTTAAAAAGCATTTTAAACTCTTGGGGCGTCACTGATCTTTTTGATCCACTGAAAGCTAACTTGAAAGGAATTTCAGGTAACAACAGTTCTTCCAGACTTTTCTGTATGGTGTTTGGGGCTGGTTTTTCACACTTTGGTTAAGGGGTTCTCATTGTTTCCAAGAGCCTACAGTGGTAAACCATCAGAGTCACCATTATGTAAAAGAAAAAAGACCATGCTTTGGTTTATATGAGAATGCGTTGCTTCTGATGACAATCAAATGGTTAGACCTTGTGGGGAAGGAACACTTCTCAAGATCTCTAGTCGTGGTTTTTAGAGACAACCTTCACAATGGGGTCAGATAGCCACAGGACACAGTAAACTCATCCTCCCTCCACTTGTCACGCCTAGGAATGCACCTGAGACATGCACAGCAAGAGGCTCTTCATTCTGACCTCCTGCTACCCTGCATGCCTGTCACCTTTGGTTTCTACCTCCTCTCCCTCCCTCCTTCCCAAATCACCTCTGTCCTCTTCTAATAAGCTAGGCTTGGAAATTTCTCTTGCCTATCCAATTTTCTTTCTTCAATTTACCCATGTTCTTATTACCTTATCTTGAAATGTTCTCCTTTCCAGAGTTTATATTAAGTTTCTTTGCACATAGTTAACATGCTACTACTAATTAATAGGAGTTATGTTTGCCTGTGATCTGATAGGGAATTTATATCAAATTAAAAAAAGGGAATGGAATGCCAGGATCTATGTTTCAGAATCCTCTCAGTACACCATTGGCTAAACTATTGCCAACTCTAAAGCTCAGGTTTGTTTCTACTCTAGTCAATTATTCGTACAAAGACGATACTGGAGCCAGGCTCGGTGGCTCAGCCTGTAATCCCGCGCCTTTGGGAGGCTGAGGTGAGTGCCTGAGCCTGCGGGTTCGAGACCCACCTGGGCAGCGAGACCTCATCTCTACAATAAATTAAAAAATCAGCCGGGCATGGTAGACATGCCTGTAATTCCGGCTACTCGGAAGGCTGAGGCGGAAGGATCGCCGGAGCCCAGCAGGCAAGGCTGCAGTGACCGGGAGCGGCCACTGCACTCCAGTTTGGGTGACAGAGTGAGACTCCGACGCAAAAAAACAAAACAAAACAAAGATGATACTGTAGCTAGTATTTTCACTGGCCTTGACAGTTCCCTAATCTGATGAGTTTGAAAATCACTATTTTGAATGTTAGAACATTATAATACAGAATTTTCTAAAGCTGTGCTCAGAATTTTTCACTTATTTTTTGTTGGAGTCTCACTCTGTCACCCAGACTGGAGTGTAGTTGCCGCTCCCAGTCACCAGTCACTGCAGCCTCGACCTGCTTGGCTCTGGCGATCCTTCCACCTCAGCCTTCCAAGTAGCTGGAACTACAGGCGCGCACTACCACATCCGGCTAATTTTTTGATTTATTGTAGAGATGAGGTCTCGCCAAGTTGACCAGGCAGGTCTCAAACCTGTGGGCTCAGGCAATTCACTCACCTCAGCCTCCCAAAACGCTGGGATTACAGGCTGAGCCACCAAGCCCGGCTAGAATTTTCTACCTTAATCAATCACAGGGGGAAAAAAAAAGAGATTTTGATCCAAGAGAAGTCTTGGTTTGGGCTTTCGAAGTGACTAGATTAGCTAACAGAGTTACTTATCAAATAAAACACAGAAGGACCTAGAGTGTTCAAAATTCATCAGCAGCCAGGCTGTGGCTCAGTCTATAATCCTAGCACTTTGGGAGGCCGAGGTGAGTGGATTGCCTGAGCCCGTGTGTTTGAGACCAGCCCGGGCAACTTGACAAGATCTCATCTCTACAATAAATCAAAAATTAGCCGGGCAAGGTAGCACGTGCCTGTTGTAGTTCCAGCTATTTGGAAGGCTGAGGTAGAAGGAACCCAGCAGGTCGATGCTGGGATGGCCGTGAGCATGCCTCTGCACTCCAGCCTGGGCAACGGAGTGAGACTCCGACTCAAAAAAAAAAAAAAAAAAATTCACCAGCTCCATATTCATTGCCTAAACATGCAAAGAGATAAGCAAAGCAATAGTCAATTTGGCCATAGTGCTCACGACAATGCTTGGTATACAGTTGGATAACCAATAAATATGTTGGCTGGGTGAGTAACTCAATAAGAAACTTTTCCTACTGGTACAGACAATCTGATACTGCAGGGAAAGGCAGAGTACAGAAGTGAAAATATCAGAAGGCAAGGAACGGGCGCAGATAAAGAACTTAAGCCCAGAAGTTCTTTAATAATGTATGCCCTCCAATCACAGTGTCTTCTTGGGACTCCAGGGCTCAGCTATGACACCCCTGTTGTTGTTGATGGCAATTCTATTCTTTTGATCATCCTAGTTCAAATCCTTAGGGCGTTCTTGACCTTTTCTTCCATACCACTATATTAAACTCATCACCACAATGGCTCACTGATGGTTTATTCATAACCCTTAAATCTCTTGCCCTTTATGTTCTAGAAGTACATACTAAAAGGCCATCAGACTAAAATGCCCTGTGTCCTCAAACAGGACCATCTTAACCCATCGTGCAGCCTCCTATTGGTAAAGGCTGCCAGGGTCCATAAGCTCCACTGATAAGATCCAATAAGTAACCTCGTTTTAGAAGTACCTTTGTTGATACCTAATCTTTTTTTTTTTTCCTGATGCAATTCAAGTTTGTTTATATTTGTTTAAACCAGAAATACAGGCTCATAGACCTGTCTTATTTAATAATTATCAAGCAGCTAGGTGCCAAGTATGAAGCTTGCATTTGTGTTTCCTGTTGACAAAACACACCGCCTCACATCCTCCCATAGAATTTTGTTCCTCTAAAACAGGGGTCAGCAAACAATGGCCCACCATCTGCTTTTATAAACATTTTATTAAAACACAGCCACTCCTATTTGTTCACAAATCACCTATGGCTGTTTTCCTGCTACAACAGCAGGATTGAGGAGTTGGGTCAGACCCCATACTGCCTGCAGTGACTACAGTCTTTAATATCGGGCCCTTTACAGAAAAGGTAGGCCAACTCAGTTATTCCTTCCCAATGCCCTACTTTAAACATAATCAAGAGACTAATCATTTCTGTGCCCAAATGGGCTTCTGATTTTAGAGACAGGGCCATCAAATCTCTCCAAGAAATCGTTTCCTCATCACTAAAATGAGAGTAGCCACTACCCACTTCACATCTTAACTGTAAAAATAAAATAATTTAACGTTCAGCATAGCACCAGCAGAGAGACCTTGCCAGAGCGTGAGTGATCAGAAGAAGCTGGCCTCCCTTCCCCCAATTAACAAGGGGTTACCAAGTAGTTTTGTGCTATTGTTGGAAGCCCAACAACCAAAGGGAACATTTGGCCTTTTGGTTCCAAAGCCCAGAATCATCTTACTCAAGTTCTCCTTCCCCATTCAAAAGTCACTTATTTCTTCCTTGTTGGCTGAAGCCAAAACAAAAATCCCTTTTTGTTACCTGAATAACTCACTCAATATAACTTCAAGGCCCAACTGAACCCAGGGTGAAATCCTCTCGACTCCTTGACACCAGGTGTTCTGAAGCTTTTAAGAGTAATTAGTTTCACTGACATGACGATACCAGCTCCTCTGGAGTAACCCCACTTCCTTTAGGACCAGAAGAATTTGATAGAATACCATGCCCTCTAAAACAGGAAATACTTCTTGTACACAAGCTTCAAAGTCTGAGGAGACTATCTTGTTCTTGGTTTTTATGAGTGGTTTGTTTCCAGTACAAGTTATGAGTGGTTTGTTTCCGGTACAAGTTCTCTGCTACAATGACATAAATGAGCAAACCTCCCAGAGTTGTTTGGTTGAGTGTGTAAGTTCACTGATGCCACACCAGATGTCTGGTCAGAGCAGCAATAGGAAGGGGTGAGAAGAGGGCTAGAGGAAAGGAATGGAGATAACAGCTAACCATGGCCTAGCTTCAGGAGCCATCTCAGATGCTTCTAGCACTTTCTCTATATCCTGGGCTTGGTGCTATGTCACTCACACACACACAAATCCTCCATCTTTTAACAACCAAGTGACAAGGAGAAAGCTACACTAGAAGAAATTTCTGGCAATAGCTTTAAGCCATGAACTCTGCCAATAGTAAATAAACATAACTGGGAAGACAAAAGAAATAGCAAGTATGTTTATCCTGTTTTGTAAGAAGCTGAGGATCAAATGTCAGGATGTTGATTTACATTTTGCAAATCTTGCATTTGCACATCATGTTATGAAGACTCAAATCTTTTGAGCATGACCAACGAACAACACACAAAGAATGATGTTCTCCATGATTAAAGGGAAAAGAGGCACTGAGACAACCATTTGGCTGAGACTTGCAGAAGACCCATTCTATGCTATGCGCCTATGGGTCTACAAACAGAAATCATTTCCTTCCAAGTGAAATCAGGTTAAAGAACATTAATGCAGCTTCCTTTATGGGGAAAAAAAACATGTAGACTGTGAAGGGTGTCTATTATTAATTCACCCACTTACTAAACACATAAATGTACCAAGTATTACTATGCAAGTCGGACAAAGAAAAACGAAGGGAAAAGAGGCACTGAGACAACCATTTGGCTGGGACTTGCAGAAGACCCATTGTTCTCAAGATTATTTCTAGGTGATAATTATAAAAAAGGGAACTTCTTAAAGTTTCTGCCTTCTGGGAGATAATGATCTAAAAGGAAAGGTAAACACCTGTAGAAGATATAATGGAAGAAGAGTGGAAAGTATGCCGGGAGGGAGGAGGTGAAGAATGTTGCCCCCTTGCTTTGTATATTGAATGGAATGTAGGAACAAAGGGGTTTGTGGTGGGCTACAGTTTCCAAAAGTATGTTCCCCAGAACGGTAATCAAGTAAATGTGGGGACAGGGGATGGTGTGGGTGGCCCCATGGTAAAATGCTGTGTACTGTTATCCTCCTATAGAGGTTCACTACTAACTTTACCAAACTAGCAGCTCTAAGAAGTTCCCTTTTTATAATTATCGCCTAGAAACGTATCGCCTAGAAACAATCTTGAGAACAAAGTTTAGGAAAGCAGATGTGTGCACCTCCATGCACTAAGCTGCCAATACTTCAGGGGAGGAGAAAAAGTCTAGGAGAATCCCTTTGTGCTTGACTTCTTCTAGAATGCTTTCATTAGTGGCATATTTTTAGCTACTTAACAAGGTAAGCAAATAGAAATCTGTAATTCAAGATCAAGCAAGAGGAACACAAACCCACACAATGACTCCCGAATTCTCATTTTTATCACCTTTGTTGGTCTTTTGAAAGTCAGTCTACCAGAGATAAAATTTAAGAGATGCCAATGCTGAATGACAGGCCACGGGTCTTGGCTCATGGCTGTGCAAACATACAAATGTCATATACTGGACCACTCCTGTAGCCTGGTGGAGAAAACTGTTTAAATGAAATTCTTCAGTTGCAGTTTCAAAATATTAAAGACTCGTCCATCCAGTTGGTCCCATTTCTCACACTGTGCCAAGGTGCCTAGACTAATAATACACACACACACTAACTGTATTTTAGCTAATAAGGGGTTTCATAGTGAACCTCTGCTTATATCATCAACATTCATTTAAAATGTTTAGACACCATTCTAAGTAGTAACAAAGTTACAGATGAGCTAAAACTCCCTCCTGTCAAAGAACCATTCTTTATCCTTATTCATAAAGTTCTCTTTGTAATTTTGGCACTGCATTTCAGTTTGTTCAACATGGAACTAACAATTAAGAGGAACTAATAGAGAAATGTTTATTTTCTCAAAGATCCTACAGAAAAAGACCGACTGCTAAAATAAATCAGATTCTGGACTGGTTTTAGGTCAAGTGAGGCCAGTGAATGTTTCTATTGATTTTTTTCTTCCTCTGTCCCTTGCCCGTCCCCTTCACTGGCACTGGAAACTCTTCCAGTGAATACAGTCAACTCACAGTAGCCTGTGTATAATTTATTTACAAGATGGATGAAATGCTGCATATTCTATATTCTGGGCTAGTTTAAATTTCATGACATTCATGGGCCATCTCCTTATATGTACACGACAAATGCAAGCCAATTTAAATATTAGTTTAAGACGAAACAAAGAAAGCTCCCTCACAATACACACACATCAAAATGATTAATACTCATGCCACAGATCCCTTCTAGTAGCATGCCGGAGTTGACTAGAACACACTTTCTGAAGGTGGTAGTGTTTGAGTGGGGGGGGGGGTGGAAGTGGGCTGAAAGTCAGAAAATCTGCATATTCTCAACTCTGCTTCTTACGAGGCATGTGATCTCAGACAACATAACCACTCACTCCAAAATCAAAGGATTGGACTCAATGATTTCTAGTTTTCTCTGCTTCTAAGATTGTCTTTCATTCTTTGTGTCATCAAGTTTCACTTCATCTTTGGAGAGTTATTTAAAAAATGGTTCATGGTTAAATTACAAAAATCTGTCAGTTTCCTCTAAGTTATCACTCACAGTCCCGTTTGCTGAGCTTATCTTTGACACTGTTGGCACACAGAACAATTATTCTAACCTCTCATTTGCTTTGCAGATTCTAGTCCATGAGGCAAGTTAATTGCATAACTGATATGCTTAAGTGTACAGAATGCAGTCATGCAACATTAACACATTCTTAATACAATGAAATGTGCCTCATTACAAAGTCCGTAATACAAACCTGTGACTTTTTCATTAAAAGTGGCTTTTAAAATACTGTCCAAGGCATTCAAGGGAAATCATCTCAGAAACTTGCTGAAAATGATTCCTAGTTTACAGAATCTGCACGGTAACACACACCCTATCAATTCTTATGACCACTGAAGTTTTAGAAATATTGGTGAAAGGAGGGATTGTGATATTAACAAGAAATCATTTTTGATAACCATTAGAACAAGTAGGGGGCAGTGCTCTGAATTTTACTTTGGGAGAGATTACCACATAAATTTAACAAACTAAGGTTTCAAAAGTTGCAAAAGTTGAACTTTAAGAACTTTCCAAATAATCTCTCCCTAGCTACACAGTAAGCAGCATTGGATACCGTAAATTTTGAAAGTATATTGCTTAAGACTGTCCTCGAATCCTTACGCTGAATGCATTGGAAAGGATAAATAAGCAATTCCCATTTTTATCATTTCGGGCACTTAGGACAAGATGGCTTTTATGTTTCTGAAGCAATCCACAAGGCTAAGATCGAGGTTCTAGAGGAAGGTACCAAGGCATCTGCAGCTACAGGTATGTTCCTAAAAATATATTCATAAAGGAAGGTAAATGATACCCAGCCACACTGCTTGCCTGTATTGACCTCTACTAAATTTACCTAGTCGTCTTCATACTTCTAAATCTTTCCATTTAAAACTCCCAAGTCCAGATGTGGTATTTTTTTTTTTTTTTTAAAAGGAATGCTAACAAAGCAAAAAGTTCTTTCAAAAATGACAGGAGAAAGAGATGTTCATTTTGAAAAGGATTTGTATCACTATCCCATAAAAAGGAATAGAGTCATTCTGAAAATTACCTTCAATGAGGAATTTATTCCATGGAATATGTTGAAAATAGGACACAGGTTTAGCTAAGTGGTATTCTTTTAATTTTCCCATTTGCACCCCCATCACAACAGTAAACAGTGAAATGTCATTAGGATGCTTTGATTTCTTAAAAAATGATGGGATATACCTGACTTCATATCCAATTTTAATAGTTTTATTTAAAAGTAGAAAATGCAATGGGATTCTTTATTTTTCCCGCAGCTCTGCTGTTACTGAAAAGGTCGCGGATTCCTATTTTTAAAGCAGATCGGCCATTCATCTTTTTCCTGAGAGAACCCAACACAGGTATTACAGTATTTTTTGACAGGATTCAGATAAATTAAATATTTATCAGTGTCTCTCTGGCAACAAGGGCTCATTTGTCCACTACAGCCTAAAACAAGCATTCCTTCTAGCTGTTTCTATGGTGCCTCAGAAGCCTCCCAAGTTGCTGTGTCTTGTATCCTGAGAAAGGGGACTATTTCATAAGTACAAAGGAAGCTATTATCCCCCATGCTTTCTGCCTTCTCATTCTCTCAGCTCAATTATAGTTGAGGTCGATTTTTAAAAATTCAGATTTCTACTTCTTGAAAGACTTGGAAAAATCATGAAAGTAAAATAAATTCTAAATCTTGCTTTTTTCCCCGCTGTCCTCCACCTTTCTTGTCATTTTAGGAAATCACTAGAGTATAACAGAGTGACTCTAGTATTCTAGTGACTCTAGCATTCTAGTGACCACCTCTAGATTTCTATACTGTTTTCTGTTTATCTTTATCAAAAATCAAATGCTTGCCCTAGTACTTTTAAGTCCCACTACACAACCTTATCTTAACCCAAAGATGACCTGGTACAGAAATGCTGTAGTATGTCAGGACGACAGGCAGATGTCCTTAAGCTCCAACAACATTGAACAATCCCTTAAATTATTTTTCTTAATGTTTCCTCCTCCCCCTCTGACAATTACTCATCAGCCTAGGAAGGAAAAGAGATTCTCAGTAAAGAGTTGTTGGCAAGCCTAAACGCTGTATTAAAAAGAAATAGGATGGAACAAGACTAATAAAACCAAGCAAAAGTGGATCTACTTTAACTAAACATCAGGTATTACTTTTATTTATGAAGAGAAAAAATGTCAAAAGTTAGAATAATGGAAATTACGCATAGTTTTACACAAATTGTTAAGGAAAAACTGTCAACATCATTTTATCTGAGAATCATTTGCATACTGCTATAACTTGCGCTAGAAATCAAAGGAACATTTTTGTGACAAAATAATATCATTCACTAGGAAATTATCTATTTTGGGATTATTTGGGGAGAAAAAGTCCATCAACAGAATTTATCCTCCTCATATTTCACCACGATTATCCCAACCCATATTGATTAGATGAAAATGTCATCACTCAGAACAGGCAGCAGAAGCCTCTCTTAGAAAGGATACATGTCAAAAAATGAAAAGTGAAAAAAAGGACAGGTTCTACTCCCTCAAAAAACAAAAGAGACAGGACAAAGTTTAAACAGAAAGGTCACTGTCAAAAGTTGATAGCCAATAAAGGTTGATGACAGTTAAAATAAGAGAGATTCTGATTTTGGAATTCAACTGGATAAAAATCATGTAAAGTCCTTGAATTAGGAAAAGACACACCACTGTTCCAATGATAGTTTTCATAATTGCCTTAGTAATCAGCATGAACAGCAAGGGTAGTCCCAAAACCAGTTCCACAATCTGACACAAATCTAAGTACAGTCCTAATGAATTTATGTACTTCAATCTGGGAGGCTCTTGCCCATGTCACACAAGGCAAAGCGGCTGCTCTCTGGGGATGGCTATCCAAGAGATTGGAAATGAGTCTCAGCCTTCACTCTCCAAACTGACAAACCTTACTGATAACAGCAACTAATAAATCAATCGACAAATGGGACACGTGGGGGAACACTAAGAAAAGCCATTTGAAGTCCTCAAAATTAAACTTTCCAAATATCATTTGTCCAGCCTAAAGTCATTCCATGACCTAAAGGGCCTAAAAGACATAATATCCCCCATTATGTTTAAAGAGAAATTTAAACATATTCCCCTTCCTCTTTGCTGACAAGAATTCTACAATAAGTATTTCACTAACTAATATTCCCATAGTTGTTTAACATGTAAAAACCTTGAGGGAGATAGATATTCTGCTTTAGTTTCAATGGCTTCAAACGTCCTAACTAGGCTTTGGGATGAGGGTGTCAAGAGTGGAGTGGCATAGAGATAAAGGACAGAAAGCGGAGACGGAACAGACCGTAACTTCCCAACTCCCTCCAGGGTTCATTCTAGAAAATGTATTAAAGATCAAGCGTCTAAAGGATTATTAACTCATGAGCAACCTGTGAAATGGAAATAACTTTCTGATAAGGAAACCTGTTAAATATTGGAACAATTTAATCTCTCTCCTAAATACTCCTGTTAGGCATGAATTTTTACCTGAATGACTTCTAATCCCTCCTATTAATCTCAGAATCTATATAGTTTAAGACCAGACAATGTATTCTGGATTTTGTGTAACTCTTGTTGAATTTAGCAATGTGACTACAGGCAATTACCTTAACAATTCCATCTATTACATAATATCCTGTTTAACTTAAAGGTATTTTTGTAAAGATAAACGAGAATTAAAGAATTTCAAGAACTGCATATGAAAACACTATATAATGTTGCATTACATTATTTTTCTTGACAGGATTTGTCTTCAGTATTGGTAGAGTTTCAAATCCCCTCGACTAAATGAGATCTCAAGCACGTTCACCATTATCAATATTTTTCTTCATAAAAAGTTATAATTTTGTTTTGCCATACCCTTGAAATTTAAAAAATGTTCTGATAAAGTGTATAAAGATAAGGGTATGTA
Source organism: Carlito syrichta (assembly GCF_000164805.1). Lineage (NCBI taxonomy): Eukaryota > Metazoa > Chordata > Mammalia > Primates > Tarsiidae > Carlito > Carlito syrichta. Next base: position 677,497 of record NW_007252938.1, read on the forward strand.
ATTTTCAATATTATAAACCTAAAAATACCTCGATTTCATTATAATTTTATACATTTATTTTGCCCTTTCTTTATGCAAATCTATTCTAACCTCTTTTCTACTGTTTACTCCCCAACTACTAAAAGGCACAGCAGTGATCTATGAATAGTATGTGTGTCAGGCCATAGAATCGCCTCCTCAGCTAGCACACACTAGGCCATGTTGTACTGAGGGTGGACAATGAACAGTGTTGGTTTTCCTTATCCTGTGTAACTCTAGGGGGATGCAAAATGAGCAAAGTCATCTTAAATGTTTCCTTTCCATTTAGCTACTAAATAAAATTGAGAGTTTAAGTGTGAGAACAGCTGAGCAAAACAAAGAGATCCTCCTTGGAGCCCCAATTTGTTGTGGGCTTTTGTAAGCAAAGCATCAAGCTGCTAAGGTAGACATTTCAGGATATGTAGTGCACCCCAAACTTACCACTCCCTAACTAACAGCTTCAACTTCGTGCCAGCCACAATCCTAGTGAGAAAGGAAAAGGAATAGAAGGGAAATGAGGAAACCAATAATGTCCAAAGTTGTCTGCTTTTGAAACAGCTTGTAAGTGTCTGCCTATCTGCCACAGACATAGGCATTCCTATTATCTAGGCAGAAATGGGAGTATGTTGGCATGGCCAACAAAAAACTATAAACATATAGGAAAAAGACAATGCAGATTATGTTAACATGTAATTACAGTTAGGTTTAACAAATATGAACTTCAAGTGGTGTATTTTTCCAATGCTAAAAAAGCAAGGCCTTTAAAATTCCATTATCTCAGAATGTTTTTAAATGATTACCTTAAATGTGATTATTTCCTAAACCACACAAGAGTAAAATAGAGCATTTATTGATGGAATAACAAAAGTGCTTTTCTTAAATATTCTTCAAAATACATTTGTACAACTTACAATAATATATCCAAAATAACTGTATATACAAAACATTACCTAGTTTTAATGTATGTGCTTTTTTCCCCAAAAATTACAAAGTAACTTCTTTTTAATTTTTTTTTTGGCAAAGTTCAACCTTAACAGAGGTGACAATTTTAAAGGTTGGTTTAAGAAAATAGAACCTGAGGGAAATTGACACGCAAGAGTCAATGACAAGCAAGAGATCTGGAGGAATATTTTTAGTTTGTTAAATAAAAATGTTTTTTAGAGTGATACTTTTCACATTACAAAAATAAACCAAAATGAAGAAAAGGTCACTGTAAAATGATGGAAAAAGGATCTGTGGACTTGCTTTTAGTATTTCAAATAGCCAACAATGCATGTCAAAAAATGAATGCAAGATCACAACAGTCTTGTATTTACTTTGTATTTGGAGAAGACAGTGAAATAAGTGGCCACATTCTATTTTCCTTTAATTGCTATTAATATGATTGATCTGATTGGCTCTTCGATGAATTTCATCCAAGAAGTTCTCCAGCTGTTCTATTAGCATTCGTTTTTTAAACCTATATAAAAAAAATAAATAATAGCACTCTCAATTACTTCATAATGAATAGTATACAACAGTATAATTTTTTTTAAAAAGTGAGAAAAATTGCTTTGGGAAGATTTTTCAAAGTGAAATGAAAATGGAAAAATAACAATTTATAACATAAAATAAGCTGGAAGATTAGCAAATTACTGTACCAATACAGTATTATAATTTGAAAACATTCTAGTTCTAAGCAATGGAAAAGAGTTTGTTCTGCAACCAATGAAAAAAGGAAAAATAAATAAATAAAACTACTATATGTAAGGGTTACAGATATTCTAACTTGGAATCCCAAAACAATTACTTCAATTACTTCTCATGCTTTTTGAAAGTTAAATGTTGAAAGGAACGTGAACAAAGTATGAATATAATCATCTACAAAATAGAAGAAGAATTGAAAACTGGACACTGGCCGGGCTCAGTGGCTCAGCCTGTAATCCCAGTACTCTGGGAGGCCGAGGCGAGTGGATTGCCTGAGACCGCGGGTTCAAGACCTGCCCGGGCAACTTGGCGAGACCTCGCCTCTACAGTAAATCAAAAATTAGCCAGGCGTGGTAGCGTGCGCCTGTAGTTCTGGCTACTTGGAAGGCTGAGGCGGAAGGATCCCCGGAGCCCAGCAAGTTGAGGCTGTGGTGGCCGGGAGCATGCCACTGCCCTCCAGCCTGGGTGACAGAGTGAGACTCCCACTCAAAAAAAAAAAGGAAAAGAAAAGAAAACTGGGCAGTAGCATTTAAAAACATGGTATCTGATTATAATTTTAAAGTTAGCAAGTCAAATATAATTAGACATGTAATACAAGACAGAACAAGCAGCAATTTTAAAATATTTTTCAGTAATAAATATAAGTAGACAAATTGCATTCATCTACATAAACGTTAGTATTGTCGATACTTTTTTGGATATCTCAAACACTACATTCTACTCCTACTTCCTCTCTACTTGTAAGCTAATATGACTAGCCACCATGATGTTACGTGACTCTCTGAAAGGTACAGAAGTGGAGTGCAGGTATCAGGAATGTACCCAAATACATAATGAGGCTTGAGCTGACAGGATATAACCATAAATAACAGAATAAATTAAATGCTCAAAATTACATGAAAAGTATCACCTTATCTTGATCTTTCAAAGTGGCCTATGCTCTGGCCACTCCAAAAAAAAAATTAACCGCTTTATTTAAAACCTTTACATGTACCATGGAAGGGACAAGGGGACTGACTAAAGGGTGGGTATGTTTACAAGGGAACACCCCCAAAAAAACTCTGAAATTATATTTTGGAAGGCATGCCCCTTGTAGTATAGGCTTTTCCCCACTAGGTAAGTGCTCTAGGAACCCATTGGCATTAGTGTACCACTTAGCATTGTTGTGAGAGGCTGCATTTGGCTTCAGTGAATTTTTGTTGAGTCTTTCAACAAATTTGTCCATTTCATAATGCGTGATTTACAAGCGCACCTGCCCAGTGTGCTGAGTGCTTAGCAGTTTTGGACCAAAAGCAGCACAACCTCTATGCCCCACCTTCCCTATTCACCTTATCTTGCCCCGAGCAAATTTTTTTTGTTTCCCTGGATGAAAAAAGTCCTCAGTGGGTACATTTTGTTGATGTGGAAGAGGTGAAACAAAAAACAGCAGAAGCACTAAAAGGCATCAAAATTGGCGCACGCCTGTAGTTCCTGCTACTTGGAAGGCTAAGGTGGAAGGATCGCCGGAGCCCAGCAGGTCGAGGCTGCGGTGGCCAGGAGCGTGCCACTGCACTCCAGTCTGGGCGACAGAGTGAGACTCCAACTCAAAAAAAAAAAAAGACAAGTTCAAAAACTGTCTTGAGCAGTGTTAAATGTGTTAAACATCTTAATATGTGTATTGCATCAAACAAAGAGTACTTTGAAGGACTGACTGCAGCTTAAACATGCAAGAATACACAATTTTTTATAAATAAATTCTAAGGTTTTTTGGGATCCCCTTGTACTCTGCACAAGATCAGATTAGATAAATACTAAGCTTTCTCATAAAACTTAAATTCTAAGCCTTGAAGAAAAAAATGCTAATTGCACTTTGTAGTTACCAGTTTTACATTCTTTATGTGGCTGTCCCTAATTATTCCTGGGGGATTAGTTCCAGGATCCCCCGCAAATACCAAAATGCTCAGGTATAAAATGGTGTAGTATCTGCATAGAGCCTACATAAAATGGTGTAGTATCTGCATATAGCCTATACACATTCTCCCATATACTTTAAATCATCTCTAGATTACGTATAATACCTAATACAGTATAAATAGTTGTCATATTGTCAAGTAGTCATATTGTATTATACTAACTGTGCATGAAGAGTTCAATACATGTACAAAGCAACTATCCATTTTTTCCCCCAAATGTTTTTGATCTGCAGTTGGTTGAATCCACAGATGTAGAACTCATGGATACAACTATACTAATAATCCTGGGCTACTGAAGCAACCAGAACAAGACCCAATTATCCAACTCTGGCCCCATTAATCATATGTTTTCCCATGTAAAAATGAATTACATTCAAATATTGCCTTTCTAGGTTGCTTCTAAAGACCAATTAATATTAAAATAAAATGGAGAAAAATTGAAGGCTGTAAAATATAAAGAAAACAAAAAGTTACAGAGAAGAATAACAAGAATTAAGCAAGTATCTAATAATCTGCAGGGAGAAAATGTCCATAATTCCTAGAGAACCCATGTGTGGCTATTTTCCAAGTTAACTTCTTTCAACAGGCTACAAAAAAGTACTTAAATGTGGATATGTCAATCACACACATAAACAACACAAGTGCAAAACAGATACTGCCTATATAAACTGGGGACTCATTTCATCACTACTTAATAATGTAAATCGTTTATTTACCTTGCTGCTTCTTTAATGACATTTTGTAAAAATATTAGTCTTGTTTGTAAACTGCCTTGCACATGCTTCAGTAAAGTGAAGATTCTTTCATATTCTTAAAACAAAAGAAGCAAAAAGAAAAATTAAGTGGCTTTCATTTATACTCTTACTAAACCTTTTTCTATTGCAGTTTATTATATTAAAATATACTAAGACAAAAACATTCTACATAAAAATTTTACTTATTAGAGATGTTATAATACATTTTAACATATATATGTAAAAGAAACAAAAATAAATATGTCAATAAAAAAAGCAACTTGTCAAATACTGCCTTTTTGGGGAAATTTCCCACTAAGGTATCAAATATAAAGCTTAAAAGGATGAGTAAACAGCTTTTTGGTAGTACCACTGAAAAATAATTTAAATTCTAAACTACAGCTAAATGGGGAGGGATAAATGAAAGGTAAAAAAGAAATCAAACAGGTTAAGAGTTCTATGTCAGTTTTAAGTTTTCACATAAATTCTGCAAAGATTCTAAGCTCCTAAATGCCAAGGATAGAGTCATACCCACTTCTGGACCACCCAGGTCACTGTACTACCATGACAACAGATGATCTGTCAACATCCTTTGAATGATGTCAATAATACCAATCTTTTTTCCCGTTGAGTTCTTTTGTATTCATATAATAGATAGCTTTCATAACTTTAAGTTTTTGGCCTGAACATATTGCAAGTCACTATCATAGTTTAAATCGTAATACACAGCGGTAGGTACTATGAAGAGAACTTTACAGATACGAAGTCATTTCATTTTACTATATCTTTTTAAGTTGGCTGCTACATTAAAATTCCATTGCTGGTTAGAATACTCAAGACTACGGGCTCCTACACGGTAGGAACTCTGTGTATCTATGTATCTGCCTCTGCTCTTAGTCCCTGCTGCCTACCATATCTAGTACTTTGGATAGAGCAGATATTCAGTGTTTGTTGGTTAAATAATCAAATCTTTTATAGTTCAGATGTTCCAGACTGATCTAGAATCACATATGTGCTTTTATTTATTTGACTTTTTGTTGTTTAAGCACATTCAGAAATCAAATCCAAGTATCTGTCTCCTATTATATACATACTTCTTCCTGGCTTTCGGATCTCTTTCATTATTTGTGCTTTTAGTTCAGTATTGACCTCTTCATGGCTTCTACAATGCATCAACTTCTTTCCTTTGTTGTGTGAAGATGCTGGTATATTCTCTTCAGCACATTGTTCTTTATCTCTTGGCTCCTCATGATTTTCTAAAAATCCACCAACAGTGAGGTCATTATTTCCTAGATGGTCATGACCAAGAGCTTCCATATGATTGGTTGGGCGTTCCAGTAAATTGGCTGGAGATGTTGAAAATTCAGTATCCATAGCATTTGGTGTACTGTCTGATGGAAGTTGGTCTGCAACATGATTTTCAACCACATCTTCTATTGTTGAATCATTAGTGGTTTCTGAAACTAAAAACAAAGATAAGGGGGAAAAAATGCTGAGATCCAGTGTCAAAGCACACAGTAAAGAAACCTACAGAAGAACATCATCATAGCCAGTCACGACTTATTTTCTTGACTAAAGCAAGTTAACAATATTGTGATATGGTTCTTGAGTTCTGCTAAAGATATGATGGGTTTTAATGTGAAACATTCATAGTATTTATAAAATCTGTATAATTTTTGCTTTTGGGGGGGGAAATAAAGCCAGTTTCAACCAGTTTTTAGTTTTCTGCTTTATTCTATGGCAATTTTATTAACAAGTAGGCTTTTGATACTTCAGTGAAATATGTAAAATCAAAATCATCAAGGTCATCTATCTCTACCTTAGCCCTAGCTCATTCTAACCAAACTCTGCCTTATACATTTAGTATCATTTAGAGGCACAAGTAAACACTGGGTAGTTTATACTGTTCCAGATTCTACCGCAAATAAGATACCACCAAACAGGTCAGATTTTACAGTATACCCTTTTCTTATAACCATCCATCTAGTCATGATCAAATGAACAATGCAGAGCAACCTGGTGCCTACTTCAGCTCACTGGACCACTGGAAAAGCTTACAAGCACATCACTTAACACCAGATTATTAGACTTGCTCCCACGAAAGCAGCCACATTTTAAGTTATCTGATTGTTCACCAACTTCCAGGATAACAGCTGAATTTATCTCTACTGTCCTCATTTACTCTCCAAACTGAAAATGCCCCATTTACTCACATTCATCCCCACAAATTCCCCAAATTTCTATTCTCTCTTAAATCCTATTCCATGATTTACAAACTCCTCTTTACTGAATATTCTCTATAATTGTGCTTTAACTGAACCTAGCCCTCCTGTATAGAAACTGCTCTCCTTTTCAGACCAGAAGTAGAAATTTCTTCATCTTGCATATTCTGCACGGGCTCAAAAAAACATGGAGTCACTGATTCCTTTCTTCACTTCCTAAAGTTATTTCAAGATTCCTCCTTTGCACTCTTATAAAAACTCTTGCTCTTTTGAGACTCAATGACACCACTCACTCACCCTCTCTCCTCCTCACTGTCTTTTATACTAAACTCCAGGGCACATGCCTATAAGTCACTGATGCCTGGCACCTGGTTCACAGCTTTTCTTCCAATTCCCAAGGCCCTCCTGACTTCATTCTTGGTCCTGACTACTCAAAGTGTGGTCTATGAACAAGTAGCATTTGCAACATTAGAAAGCTTGCTAGAAATGTTTGTCTTGAGTCCCAGCCTAGACAGAATGAGAATCTGTGGTTAAGACCAACAGGTGATTCACATGCACATTCAAGTTTGAGAAATGCTGCAGTGACTTTCAACGTTGAGGCATATCACCTGTAAAGGACTGGCCTCCCCATTCCCCAACTTCTTATCTCCAAATAATTTCCCACCTACAATGTTGACTCTAATATCTAGCACAAATGCCAGGATGGAGGAGCATAGCCCTTGTCTTGGGCAGTACTCCTGCTGCTGCTCTTTAATTCATCCAGACTTTTATACCAGCAAGTCTTTTGCTTCCTTCCTCCCATGAATCAGATCCCTTCTAGATAGACACATTTTATCTAGCAGGCTTACATCCCCATGATGCATCACTTTTTATGTCCTAGTTTTCTCTACTGCCTTCCTATGACATCTGCCAGGCAAAACTTCAGATCTGCTGCCTCAACTCCACCTGCTTGCTCCAGACCTGCATTTGGAGAAATGAGCAATGCTGGAGAGGCAGGATGGTCACACTCACCATCTTTCCTTAGATCCTAAGCACTGTCCAACTCTCTTATCAAAGCTTTCTCTCTCTCTCTCTCTCAAGGATTATTCAAACCTCCTCCACTCTTCAAATCTCCCCTTTCCTCTCAATATAGTCACCCCTACTTCAAAGGAAACCAAAGAAAAGCAAAGCTGTGGGCTGGGAACTTCCTCTACTTCCCTGTAACTAAATCACACCCCTACTCATTCTGCTTCAATTGAGACAACATTCTTTCATCTGTGCCCTGAACGGTTCCCTCTTGCCTCCAGCAATTTTGTGCTGATAAGGCCTCTCATTTTCATTTTCAACCTCTCTCTCTACTGGCTCCACCACCAGCATTTAAACGTGCTCAACTCTGATCTTAAAACCAAAGCAAAATCACCATTCTCCACTCTGTGAACTCTTCCAGCTTCCACTCTCTTTTCCCACCTTCCTATTACAACTAAAGTTCTTAAACTGGTTGTTTGTACTTGCTGTCTCCATTTTCTCACCCCTCACTTCTCCCCTCTAGTTTACCGTGTTAGGCTGTGCTCCCTTTATTCCATAGAAATTGCTCAAAAAAGCCAACAGAATCTTTCCATTCCTCTTGAATGATCTTTTATTTTTTAGTATTTGAGACCACTGTCCACTCAGTTAAATCTTTCCCTTTAGCTTTCATGACATTAAATTCTTCCCTAGTTTTTCCTCTCTCTAGGATTCTTCCTTCTCAATCTTTTTTCTGTTTCCCTTGAGATTTTACTTACTTCAATGGACATTACGTAAGCTGCCTCTCATCCTATCCCTCTGGCCCAGTCCTCTTCTGCTGAGTCCCAAATTCGGTAAATTCATCTTCTAACTTAGGATCTTCACTTGACTATCTAATACACACTTCTAAACTAAACTCATTTATCATCTCTTCTTCTCCCACACCCAGTGTCTCTCAGGATAGAAGCCTAACTCCTCCCTTGCCCGAGCCTCAGCATCCAATCAGTTACCATCAAGTCCTTTGCTGATTTTGTCCAAATATTTCTCAAATATACTTTCTTCTCACAATCCCACTGCCACATCACCAGCATCTCTTGCCTAGGTTTCCTAACTGGTCCCTGTGCATGCACAATCATTATTTAATAACATCAAATAGCCAGTCAGTGTCCATATCCTCCAATTACCTTATACATGTTCAGCTTGTAGAAAAGTTTGATTTTGTTTGACTCTGGGTCCAATTAGCGCCTGTATATTGCAATTGGTTTTTATATCTCTTAACTACTTTTGAATCTATAAAATCCTTCTGTACCTCCCTTTTTACTATGCATTTTTTTCCTGAAAAAAAAAACACAACAACAGTTTCTTTGTCCTATAGAGTTTCCTACAATCTGGATTTTGCTAATTGTATCCCTGTTTTGCCATTTAACATGTTTTTCTGTCCTCTGTATTTCTTACAGATTGATCACACTGATATTCAATTTTTTAAAAATCAGGACAACTTCAGAGGTAGTACTATATACTTCCATCAGGAGATTTCTCTTCAGTTATGATGCCAAAAATCATGTATGATCACTATCTATAATTGATAAATCCATTAATTCATCAGGGTTTCCCTACATTCATTATCGCTTCTCTCTGATATTTGTCCACACATTACAGTCAGTCTGGTGTTTAAAAAATGCTAATCAGATCAGGTCACTACCTATTTAAAATCTTTCACTGGATCTTCATTATCCTTAGAATAAAGCTGAGAATCTTTACTATAGCTTCCAAGGCCCTCTATGATCTGATTTCTCTCAGTTCCTACCTCACTTCATGTGAGGCACCCTTGCTATATAAAACTCTCTTTCAATTCCGTTAATGTCCTCTTGATACCTCTACACACTCTCCTTTTGGACAACTGCTTGAACATAGGTGAATGCAGCTTTTGACTTAAACACACCTTCCTCAGTAAAGCATCTTGACTAGGTCAAATCCTCTTGCCAAATGCTTTTACAGTATACTTGACATCTCTTTTGTAACACTCATACTTCTAATTATCTGTTCAATGACATTCTTTTCTTGCTGATTATAACGAAGGCAGAGACACTAATGTCTTCTTCAGTGCTAGACCTCAGAGCCTCACAATGTCCAAAATAGCATATGTATTTAATAATTATTGTTGGACTAACCTGAAATTGAAGACCATCTTTCTGTGGATAGTGATAATACCTTTCAAAATTATTATTTTGAAATATTTGTTTTGCCCCTTTCAAAACTATTATTTTGAAAGATTACAAATGATATTTTAAGCATGATAGCTAGTAAAGCACCATGAAGATATGAAATGTTCAACAAACATTCATCACAAAGATATACAAAAATGATTACAGGCTCATCTAGAATAAACAAGTATCTTCTGTAGACTCTCATTGGACTCTACTGATTAATTTTTTTCTACAACCTATGACAGAGAAATTTCTTCCCTGAAGAGGAACCAAAAAGCAGCACATAATGTTAAAAAAAAAAAAGCCAAAAAAATGAAACCTTATTCTTACTTTTGTGAAGAGGAAGTGGTTTGATAAGATCTGGCTGTGCTTGAGTCATAGGTGCAGGTGGTCCTTTACCCCCAATATGATTGTTCACAACAGGATTCTGCTGTCTGCCTCTCAGTAGTGGAGACATACATCGACGTCTTTTAGGAATCCCTTGCATATTTGGTTCCCCAGGTCGCTTATGTTTATTTTGAGGTCCAGCCACAAATTCATCTGCTTCATCTATCATCATACCCTACAACAAAAAAAATGTAATTTTTTAATTTACATACAATGTTTAAATGGCACAACAAATCCCAATTCCAGTTAAAGCAACTATATTCTAACTATTGACATTAGATACCCTACCAAGAGAATGGCTTCAGCTTTAGTTAAATTGAGAACTGTTTCACTGACAGTGCCTGCCACAAACAAATTATATAATAAAACATTTCAAAATTACCTTCTTATCCAGCTTAAAGGGATTGCCAAATGTATGCAACCTTCGAGGTTGATCAGGATCAAGTTCTCTTAGTGGAGAAGGTACTTGCTTGAGGTATTCCTGGTAATTCCCCATTTGTGCTATAGGAACACTGTGCACTTGATCTTTCAAACAGAATACAACACCACAAGTAAACCTCACTAGTAAACTACAGTCCATTTAGTTATCAAAAAATGTCTTCATATATGTGAATGCTACCTAGTGTTATTCTTGGCAGTCTTTCCTTACCACATTCTCTAAATTAATTTGGTACAATAAATATAGTGACAAAGTCTTTCAGTTGTTTAAAATAAAATTTAAAATACTGATTTCATCGTCTAAACAAAACAAAAATATTACAGCTATATATACCTTCTACTCTTTTCTAACAATTAAATAGAATTGAATCATAGACTTTGCAGCCAACAGTAGTATGGTAGAAAACAGAAGTAACAGTAGTATAGTAGAAAAGAGAAGTAACACAGATAACCCTTTTGATATAAAGTTATTGTTACAATGTTTAAGTGAAGGGTTAAAGTTCCATCTGACTTGATTTATAGTAGATAACATGGATACAGTTGAAGGAAATATCACAACATGCCATGTAACTGGCTATCCAGAGTTAAACCATCAGATACTAATATATCTCAAGAAAATGATTGTGTGTCTGTGTGTGTAAATGCATGAGGAAAGCTAAAAAGAAAACTAAGCTGTTAACAAAGATTGTTACCTATGGGAAATAGAATCTGGGTCAACAATGATGGTAGGAAGAAAGGCAGAGAATCAGAGATGACATTATTTTTTGAATTTACAATGAGAATGTAATCCTACTATAACGATTTGAAATTTATATTACCATACTATTCTTTTTCAGGCTATAAAGAAAGAAAGTACCAGTATTAAAACCATGACCTAACCTTCGTCCTGTCCTTTAAGAAATCTGCGGGTGCTCTTCAAAAGATTAGATCTCATTCTTGTTAAGTGATCCAAAAGATTTCGTCTTGGTATGTCATAAGCATTTCTAAATGTCTGAGGCTTCAAATCCTATTGGCAAACATTCAGGAAAAAAATTACTGTCAAACACAGAATTAAGAAAGACCAAAATTCTAGCCTGCTGCATAGGTTTAGAAATAAAATACCTAAGTTAATTAGTTAGCTTTAAAAAATAAAAAAACAGCCGGACTCGGTGGCTCAGCCTGTAATCCCACGCCTTGGGAGGCTGAGGTGAGTGGATTGCCTGAGCCCGTGGGTTTGAGACCTGCCTGGGCAACTTGGTGAGACCTCATCTCTACAATAAATCAAAAAACTAGCCGGGCGTGGTAGTGCACGCCTGTACTTCCAGCTACTCGGAAGGCTGAGGTGGAAGGATCGCCGGAGCCCAGCGGGTCGAGGCTGCGGTGGCCGGGAGCAGCCGCTGCACTCCAGTCTGGGCGACAGAGTGAGACTCCAACTCAAAAAAATAAAAAATAATAAAAACACAAGATACAATCTTAATATACTGTTTTAGGACCAAAGATGGAAATTTGATACTGAGCTCAATCAATCTCAATTCACATCTAACTCTAAAAGTTTTATTATATACCCTGGATAAGAGAAGTAAATTCATTTAAGTAAAAACTAAAAATTTTCAAAAACTGTAGGGTTTAAAAAAATACAGCTTTGCTGTATAATTTACTACTATAAAATCACCTTGTTTAAGTATACAGTTTGATGAGTGTTAGTAAATTTATAGCTGTGAAATCATTATCACAATCCAATTTTGAACCCTTCCACCATCCTAAAAAAGCTCCTTGTACTCATTTGTAGTCAATCTCTATTCCTATCCCCAGGCAACCATTGAACTTGCTTTCTTTCTATATTTCATCTTATAAATGGAATTTTGCATTATCTAATTTTTTGTATCTGGCTTCTTTCACTTACATGATGTTTTGGAGATTCATCCATATTCATGTATCAGTAGTCTGTTCCTTTTTATTCCAGAATATTAACCATTACGTGGATATACGGCATGTTTTTTACCTATTTACTTGTTGATGGACACTTGGATTGCTTCCAGTTTTTGTCTATTATAAATAATGCTGCAGCCAGGCTCGGTGGCTCAGCCTGTAATCCCGCGCCTTTGGAAGGCTGAGGTGAGTGGATTGTGTGAGCCCGCGGGTTCAAGACCCGCCTGGGCAGCAAGACCTCATCTCTACAATAAATCAAAAAATCAGCCAGGTGTGGTAGCACATGCCTGTAATTTCGGGTACTTGGAAGGCTGAAGCGGAAGGATCACCGGAGCCCAGCAGGCGAGGCTGCGGTGGCCGGGAGTGGCCACTGCACTCCAGTCTGGGCGACTGAGTGAGACTCCAACTCAAATAAATAAATAAATAATGTTGCTATGAATAATTGCACACCAAGCCTTTCTATGGACATATATTTTCATTTATCTTGAGTATATACCTATAAGTATAATTGCTATACAGAAAACATATGTTAAGAAAATAAAATATATATTCTATCAGCAACATGTGAGAGTCACTCCATGTCAACTCTCATGCTCATGCTCACCAGCACCTGATATTGTTCAGTCTTTTACTTGTTGGCCATTCTAGCAGTTATAAAGTGGTATCTCATTAAGGTTTTAGTTTGCATCTCCCTAATGGCTGATAGGGTTGAGCATGTCTTCATGTTCCTATCTTGTCCATATACTTTCTCTGGTGAAGTGTCTGTTAGAATATACTGCCCATGTTTGTCTTTCAATTTTTGAGTTGTATGAGTTATTTATATATTTTGATACAAGTCATTTATTTTATATATCCTTTTCTCCCAAGCTGTAGCTTGCCTGTTTCATTTTTAAAACTTACTTTGGAAGAGCAAAACTTTTTATTTTAATAAAGTTCCATCTACCAATATTTTTTAGTTTGTGCTTGTGATTATGTTTTAGAAGTCTCTGCTTACATCATGAAGATTTTCTCTTATATTTTCTTCTAGAAGTTTATAGTTTTAGTTCTTACATTTAAGACCACGACCTCTTCAAGTAATGTGAGGCGAGAGTCAAGTTAATTATTTTGCCTATGAATATCTAATTATTACCATCCCACTTGTTTAAAAGACTATCTTTTCTCACCCATTAAATTATTTCAGCACCTTTGCTAAAAATTAATTGACTATATGTGTGAGGGACTACATCTAGACTCAATTCTGTTCCACTCATCTATATATGTTTATCCTTATGGTACCACCATACTGTGTTGATCACTGTAGTTATACAGTAAGTTTTAAAGTCATGTGATATAAGTCCTTCAACTTTGTTGTTCTTTTCCAACCTTGTTTTAGTTACTCTAGGACCTTTATACTTCCATATAAATCTTAGCTTGTCTATTTCTAAAAAATAAGAAAAAGGCCACTGGATTGAAAATATTTTTCATAATGAATATTCATAAACATTTTAGGATCATGTTACGGACCTGAGGTATCGTACCAAACTGCAGTAAATTTTACCATGATCTATGTAACTTTAGGCAATCTCTAAGTTTCTGTCTCCTCATCTATAAAACAAATGGACTAGTATGCACTTCACAGTCCATCCATTTATTTACCGCATACAATGTTTATTTTAACTCTAAAGTCAGATGCTTCAGTGACAGTACAATAATTATTCTGTGGAGTTACAGAAATAGTTTTCACAGTTTAGATAAACTAAATGTCAGTTAACAGAAAATTTGATGTATTTGACAACACAATAGAACATAACCAGAGAAGTACTAAATTCATATGGCCATTACCTTGTTCATCAATGCAACTTGGAACCCAGTATATTCTTTCATATTAAGGTCTAGCAGTCTGTGAGGCACATCCTCTGAAATTCCCTGGAGCAGTTGCTGAAAATCTTTCCTATATGCCATTGATAAACCATGTGATCGGCTTCGGACTTTAATTCCAGTTTCCTGCACCACTTTTTTGCCTACAGAGCCAATGACTCGATCAGATTCTATTTTGGCCTAAAGTAAAAATAAACAAGAAATATCTTGACATAATCTAAATTGATAAATCAAATGCCAATGGTTATGATTGTCTATGAATTAAATACTCATTATACATCTTTTAAAGTATGTATGAAATTAAAAACTCAAATAGCATAGTTTGTCAAATACTAAGTAAACTAAACATAGTTTAAACAATATTGTCATTAGGATTTTAAACCATTACAACTTATAAACGTTTGGATCAGGACAAACAAACACAATTTCAATTTGTTATTTTATTTATTCACACCTACTACATTTAAACCAAGAAATGTAAATGCACTCTAAATGAAAATGTATATTCTCATTCAGGGGTGATAGAAATTTTTTTAAAATCATCAATATTACTTAAAGACACTGTTATTAGCACATAACTAAATGTTCACAGATAGGCAAATAGTGATGCAGTTCTTCGCCAGAAAGCAGATAGTGATATTTTGATTTCTCTCAAATAGCATTATGATTAGCAGTTAAGGTAGAGCTGTCAAAAGTACTGAAAAAAATAATGTATTCCATAGGAGAGCAATTATTTGGTAATCAGTTAAACTGTATACTGCCTGACTACCATAGTATCTGTGAATGTGATTTATGGCCAAAATGATAAAATTCAGTGTTTTTACAAACATTTCACACACACACACAAAACCATTTGGAAAGAAAACCCTGCAGGTTTTAAAACATAAAGCAAAATAAACAAATTTTTTTAAAGAAAAAACAATTTTCTAATCTAAATTTTCAAAAGATAATATAATGTTCCCAAATAGGAAGTCTAGGATAACATTAATGAAGCTATTTTCATAAATTAGGAATTATCAAACTTTTTTTTTTTAATCGGAGTCTTACTCCGTCACCCAGGCTGGAATGCAGTAGCACATTCACGGCCACTCCAGCATCCACCTGGGCGGCTCCAGCGATCCTTTACCCTCAGCCTTCCAAGTAGCCAGAACTACAGGTGCATGCTACCACACCTTGTTAATTTTTTTTTATTTATTGTAGAGAGGAGGTCTCACCAAGTTGCCCGGGCTGGTCTCAAACCCACAGGCTCAGGCAATCCACTCGCCTGGGCCTCCCAAAGTGTTAGGATTACAGGCTAAGCCACCGAGCTCGGCCAAATTATAAAACTTTAAAATCAACATTTCAAAACACAGCACTCCATGGATTTGAGACAGAATTATGTTAATATATGATACATATGGCTCTAAAATATAATATATTAATATAATGAAATTCCATTAGAAGCATCAAGAGCTACCTTCCAGTCTGTCAAAACTATTCAAAATACTTAGTGGTCATTCTATTTCTTGACATTACCTGTTGACTCAGTTTTTTGAGGTATGAAATGACACTGTAACTGAGCCCATATTCCATACTGTCTGCTATTAGGTTAGGCGCTCCCATCATCCTAACAGCTTTCTTCAAGGGCTACAGGAAAAAAGAGAACACCATTCAATATTAAGTTTATTAAAAATTTATGGTTCCATGTATAGTTTTATTTTTAAATTTCTCCAAAAAAATTATTTCCTTTTCTTTTCCTCAATAAGTATATATATAAATCATATTTGTAGTTCAGTAAAATGTTTGTCAGTGGCATTAAAGGCACTTTAAAAATGATTTAAGTCCATAATAATAATAATTCCCAGGGTAAAAAGAGTGAAGTGCTGGACTCCTTAACACCACTGGGAGATACTAAGTTTCAAATAAGTGGACAGGAGACACATTGCAGAGGGAGATCAGATAAAACTTGGTAGTAAGTGAAAAAAGACTCAGGAAAAATACAAGATTTTTACCTTGAGTAACTGGCTGGGCTGTGGCTCAACAAGTCAGTAGCTATGTGACCCTGGAGAGCTATGTGACCTCTCTGTGCCTTAGTTTCTCATTTGAAAGTTGGGACTACCTACCCTTACAAGGTTGTCATAGGAGTAAATGAGTCAATACATGTTTTGTTTTGTTTTTTGGTTTTTTTTGAGTTGGAGTCTCACTCTGTCACCCAGATTGGAGTGCAGTGGCCGCTCCCGGCCACCGCAGCCTCGACCTGCTGGGCTCCGGCGATCCTTCCGCCTCAGCCTTCCGAGTAGCCGGAATTACAGGCATGCGCTACCACACCTGGCTGATTTTTTGACTTATTGTAGAGATGAGGTCTCGCTGCCCAGGCGGGTTTCGAACCCGCGGGCTCAGGCAATCCACTCACCTCAGCCTCCCAAAGGCGCGGGATTACAGGCTGAGCCACCGAGCCCGGCTATGAGTCAATACATGTAAGGCACTTGTAAAAGCATTGGGTATACAGTAAACATTCAATAGGAGTTAATCATTACTATGATCATAGGCCAAGCTGAAAAAACAAACAAGCTCTGAAGGAAACAAAGGTAGAAGGACAAAAACAGTCTAATATTTATTATGGATGCAGTATAGCAAAACACACACATAAAAAAACCTTTAAATTGTAAAGAGAGACTAGGAACCACTTCGTGCAATGAAAAATATCACTAGCAGGAGTATCTAGCGTATGTGAATGGGACAGAGACAGGAAAACAATAATAACCACTGACATATTAGAAAGTGCAGAAAGCACTGGTGTCAAACTGAAACCAAATCTCAACTCTGATATTTAATACCTATCTATCTTTGGCTAAGTCCTCAGGGTTGCTATGAAATTTACATGAGTCAATATATGTAACAGTTCCTATTCAAAGTATTTGTTCATTTTTGCCCTTTTGCTTGGCAGGCACTACTGCTAGACATTCAATAAAACTTATCTCTTATAGCCACAAAATGTCATGATTTCCAAAGTTCAAGAAATTAATCTTCTAATTATATTAGAGACCATTTAGAAAGATCAGTTATAACCAATTGCTGTAATACTCCTGCATGAAAAGCAGACGTAATATGTAAAATTGGTTTTAGTGTAAGTCTTTTTATTTAAAAGTTACTTTTTATTTAAGTTACTTTTCACAAACTAAATTGATGTATTTAGTTTAGTAAAATGTACATTACTTGTCTTGCCTACAGTGACATACTAGTTTTGAAGTAATCAAGTTTTCTAAAAAAAAGCATGTGGTTTCCTGAGAATATACTCTTATCCACCCAAAAAGGTGTTCTGGAGATCTGGAAGATAATGCAACAAAAACCATTTTGCATTCTTAAAAAGAAATATAGTCAGCCCTCCATATCTGTGGATTCCACATACTGTGAATTCAACCAACCATGGATCAAAAATATTTGGGGAAAAAAAATGATGGTTGCATCTATAGTGATTTTTTTCTTTGACTCTATTCCCTAAACAATACAGTATAATAACTACTTAAACACAGCACTTACATTGTGTTTGATATAAGTAACCTAGAAATGGTTTAAAGTGTATGGAAGGATGTGCATAGGTTACATAAAAAGTATACTATTATGCCATGCCACTTTTTCAAGAAACTTGAGCATATGTGGACTTTGGTATTCACAGAAGGTCCTGGAACAATCTCCTCACAGATACTAAAAAGATTTCTATAAGCATAAAATTGCAAAAAAAAAAATTATTTTCTGAGTCTGAGTATTACTATTGCATAGGCTGGAATATAGTAGCACCATCATAGCTCATCCCAGCCATCAACTCCTAGGCTCAAGCAATTGTCCTGCATGAGCCTTCCGAGTAGTTGGGACTACAAGTACACACTACCACACATGGCTAACTTTTTAAAAATTTTTTGTAGAAATGAGGTCTTGCTATGTTGTCCAGGTTGGTCTCAAACTCCTGGACTCAAGCAATCCTCCTGCCTTGGCCTCCCAAAGTGCTAGGATTACAAGAGTGAGATACTATTCCAGGACAAATTTTAAAAGGTAGTTTGCATAATGAGGGCGAGCAATAAATAAGTTAATTTAAAAGGTAGTACAACAAACAAGGTTAAAAGTCTAAATTCTAAAGCCAGACTGCTTCTAAAACCAGACTGAATTGCAGCCCCCATAACCCCCCATATATTAGCTACATAGCCTTGGACAAATTACTTAAGCTTTTAGTGCTTCAGTTTCCTCACCAGTGAAACATAAACAATAATCATTTCTACCTCAGATGATAACTGTGAATTAAATGATTATAACACATATAAGTATTTAGGACAGTACCTGGCCTAGGGTAAGCACTATATAAATGTGCTCATGATCATCATTATTCTGCAAATCAATGAAACTTATCTTTGCCATTAAATCTATATCAATCATTTATAATCTCAATTTTCATTTCAATCTCTAACAGCAATAAATAAAAGTTATAATACCTATGATAAACTATAATACAATTAACGAGTTTTATTTCTAACAATAATATTCTTACCCCAAGATAGTAAGGAGGCATTGTCTTCAAATAACTTTCAAACGACTGTCTCCATTTCAATGTAGGTTTTGCTTTATGCACTTTAAACAAATCATCTAGAAATGTATAATATGAACAAACTATCATCACTCATTGTTTTCACTCATAAAAGTGAAATCAAAGAAGTTCCTTTTTTAAAGTATACTTTGTTATTTAAGAGAGAGTAACATTAGACATAAGTCTTTAACAAAATTAAAAGCTGTAAGATTTATGGTTCTCATATTTTCTATTTGTAATACCATTTTAAAATGAAAAGATGACCATAATTGGCACCTTTTAACTTTAGGCTTCTATCATACTATTTTGAAACAAATTTCTTTATTTAAAACCAAATTGGCCAAATAAAAATTAAAGTATAGACAAATGCTTAGAAAGAAAATGCATTCAGACATTCAGACCTTATGACTATAGTACACGTCTAACAAAATATCTTATGTACCAAATGGTCTGCATTACCAATTTTAACTATGTTAGAAATCTGACTTACAAAAAAATTCAAATATTTAAAATTTTAAAATATAATACCTTTTTTAATGTGTGGACTAAGAGGTGTTTTTCTGTTTGTTTGGGTTTTTTGAGACAGAGTCTTACTCTGTGCCCAGACTAGAGTGCAGTGGCATACTCATGGGCCATGACTTATTGGGCTGAGGTGATCCTTCCACCTCAGCCTCCTGAATAGCCTGAACACACCATCAAGCCCGGTTAATTTTTTAATTTTATTGTAGAGACAAAGTCTCGCCACGTTGCCCAGACTGATCTCAAACTCCTGAGCTCAGGCAACCCTCTCTCGCCTTGCCCTCCCAAAGTGCTGGTATACTATAGGCATGAACCACTGCGCCTGGCCTTAAAAGGTATTTTAACGCCAGCTTTCAGTTTACTGCAAACATTAACAGGTTGCTATAAATATTTCCTTAAACAGGTTTAATATCTTAATATTCATTTCTATTAATTTCCAGAAGATGAAAAAAACTACAAAGAAATGTTTCCAACATTTGTCTTTATGAGAATTTTTGTATATGCTAAGGCACAGAGAACATGACAAGAATGACTTACCTAAGAGGGGAAGAAGCACTGGATAATTGTAAGGCATCACAAATAAGTTGACACAGTTCAGTGCTGTACTGGCTTTCAAGTAACCAAAAGGGTGACCTAGTTCACTGTATTTTGCACTATTGCTCACATATACCTGTTAAAAAGGAGAGGCCAACACTTTATATTTAATAACCTTTAAAGAATATCATAAACCACTGATTCAATTTAGCTTTTTAAGAAACACATCATTTAAATTTTTAAATCACTATAGTTGTTCAGCTCACCTGCCAACATGTTTGAGGAGATTTTCTTTCCAAAATAAATTGAGTCAGTGGTGAAGGTTCCAACTCATATTTATCAAAAGGCAGTTTGTCAATAACCATTGGTTCACAGTCTGTACAGGAAAACTTCACTACGGGATGAGATGTACGAGGTGGCTAAAGAGGAAAGTCTCATTATTACTATTTACATTAAATGCCAGGAACAAACTCACTAAGTATCATTTACTATCAAAATGTATTCAGTTCCTCAGTTTTACTAGTAAGTTTGATTTAGAGCTTAAAGAACCATTAAGCTGAAAGAAAATACTTGAAAATGTAATGCTTAAATTATATAATATTCACAAGAAAAAGACATACACTTTAAAATCTATACAAAATGAAAATATTTTTAGGTCTTAAAATCAAAACCTTGGAACTAAATGGCATTCATTAATTTTTATATCCAAAAAACAGAAAATATATAGAAACTTCCAAGTCCTCATTTGTAGCAATTTAATTACTTGTATAGAGTAGTGGCTTCCAAACTAATCACACACTTTGATCAGTTTTTGAACATACACTATTAGGTTTATATTTATTTCTAAATAATTTATAAATTATTAATATAGATATACATAAAATGCATGCTAAGATAATACTGAAATAGGAGAAAAATAAACAAATAGAAGTTCTCATGTTTTCTTCCCTATTCTAGCAATTGTTCTGGTAATCCCTGTGGTATACAGACCCTACTTTGGAGACTCCTGTTCTAGAGGTATTTTAAAAACTGCCTTTCCTGAATTGTACCCCACATCTTTAAAATAAAAAAATTTTTTAAATAAAAAACTGCTTTTCAAAAAACCATGTTACTTCCTTATTTAAAATTTATAGTCCCCTTCTTAAAAATCTCACCTATTGTCAACAAAATAATTTGAGGAAATAATTTGAAATTTCATAGCTAGAAAGAACTCTACTGGCCTCAGTTACCACTTATACCCTGGTGAGTCCCAAATCTACTGTGTTAGGCCAGCTCTCATTTGTCTTATGTATCCAATTACCTTCTGAACATAATCTGAACCTTCCACAGGTCCCTCAGACACATTATATCCAATTTGTTATTTCTCTCCCAAACCACAAAACCTGTTCTAAAACAAGTTATCCTTGATATCTTCCCCTCATCCTTCAAACTTAACTCTCACAGAGACCTAGATAAAATGATACAAATGCTAAGGCATTTATCAGAACACATAAACATGGCAGGTACTCAGTATTACTTGAGGCCTTCCGACAATACTAAATTCTCATGTCTCTAGAAATGTATCTTCTACTTCTTATCACTTTAATTCAAGGCTTCATCACTTCTCAGATTAGATTAGTACAACTGCTTTTTAACTAGTCTCCCTAACTAGTTGCCTCCCTTAATCAATCCTATGCCCATGAAATATAATCATACAATCTATCTATCTAAAAACTTTCAGCAAAAATCACCTCAAAATAGAGTCCAAATTCTTTATCCCATATATAGAACTTCGATGATCTGGTCCCTATCTGCCCTTCCACCATCACACCCTACAGACCTATGCTCCTGGTCAACAGGTCATCATCTTTCGTGCTTCTGTGTTTCACATGTCAACCCTGATTGCTTTATTATTTTCTCCCTTGCATACTGCAAACAGTCTTGAAGACCAACCTCTAAGAGACTTATTCCCTGACACCCCTTCACACCCTGAACTCCAAATACACACCAGGCAGTCAGGCTGCACTTCCTCTGGCTCTACTCACCTGTTACAACTGGCAACTGTATTCTATGATGTGTACAAGTCTAAATGGGCCATGGAATGGTAATGTTCAAAGGGTAAACACTATGTTTTACTTATCTTGTGCTCCTGTGCTTAGCATGCACCTGATACATAGCCTATTGAAACAGTCCATGAAACACACATTTTTTTTGGATGAAATTATAAATACAAGAGGAAAAGTAGAAGGAAAAACCCTTCAGAATTTGAAGAAAATTTTGTATATATTATTTTGTTTACCCCTCCTCCCAAACAATCCTGAGATAGGAGTTATTATATCTCTATTTAACAGATGGGAAACTGAAGCTTACAGAAGATAATTAACCAAAGGCACAGAGCTAATAACTGGAAGAGCCATAATTCTAATTCGCAATCAGTCTCTAGTAAATCATTTAATTTCAGTAGCAATGCTTCCTTAAAATACTTCTACAATTTATTTAAAAATTTCATTTCCCCAATTATCGCTCAATTACTAAAGTTTGCCATTCTTTTCCATATTATCTGTTTCTTATGATTCTCTTTCACCATCATAATTCAAACTCTTAATATCTCTTACATGGGCCATATCAATAACTCTCTAGACAACTCTACCAACCTTCCAATTCATCTCCTCCTTCTAACTTAACTGCATAACAACCAACAAATCAGTGTTTCCTAAGTAGCACTCTGTTAAAAAACATTTTCAGCTGTTCTTTGAATCCTACCAGAAAAAAGCTCCCAATCCTTACCCTTGCATTTAAAGTCATGAGGGCAATTTAGTTTATTTAACAGTACTCTCAATGTCCTACATATAAGTTATAATCCACTCATACCCAGCCTATTTGCTACTCTCTAAACATATCTTGTTCTTTTTTTACTTTCGTATTTTTTCTCATATGATTTCTTCCTTCAGTTGAAATCTTACTCACTCTCTATGGCTTGTAACAATTTGGAATAGACTACTAGGACAATAAATAGATAAAGCTTGTGATACTGGCTGTAGATTTCATTCCATTAGGACTTAAGTACTATATGCACTGCTATAGGTATTCAATAAATACAACAGAATAAGTAACCAACAAGACAATATTTCATGCAAATATGGTATCTATTCTGTAAGAGTTGAAAGAGTTCCAGAAGAGAAAGCAAAATGACCAAAGAAATTGAAAACTTCTATATAAGACCAGACTAAAAAACTACAATGGTTCAATAAAAAAAGGAATAAAGAATATACCTGAATGAAATGTATAAAACTTTAATTTCATTAAACAAATTAAGAAAATTTCACTTTATAGACCTTGTATAGACTCAAAGTAAAAATTACCCTGGGCCAGGCTCGGTGGCTCAGCCTGTAATCCCAGCACTTTGGGAGGCCAAGGAGAGTGGATTGCCTGAGCCCGGGTTTGAGACTAGCTCGGGCAATTTGATGAGACCTCGTCTCTACAATAACTAAAAAATTAGTCAGGTGTGGTAGCATGCAACTGTAGTTCCAGCTACCCTGGGCAACAGAGTGAGATTCCAACTCAAAAAAAAAAAAAAAATTACCCTGAAGAGCTGATACAGGTTTAAAGTACAAAAGGTTTCAAAAAGGGTTCAGTTTAATTTATAAATGGTAACTGCATGAAACATTATTAAAGGCTGCTTAACAATCTTTAAAATATAATTCTTATCTTCTGAAAGGAATATCAAAGAGAACCACTGCCTTGCTCTCCCACAAAATGCCCCTTATGCCTTCATATACTAGAAAGCAAACCTAATCTGAAAAAAACAGTGCACTAACAAGACTGAACAGATACTAATTTGTATAAATTTACCCTATTATTAAGAAACATATAATGAATACTGATAATTCACTATGATCATTCAATAAGCTTCACTGTTTCTAAAAAATAACTCACAGAAACACAACCAGATAATCTAACTTAAACCTCTAGTCTGCAACACTGAATATAACAAAACCATACAAGTCAACATAGAATTTCTAAGACTAAGTCTCAAAAGACTGCAGACAAACTATCCAAATTATTTTGTAAACTTTTGTTTAAACTCTAAATTGTGTTCCAGAGAAAAACGTTCATTCAATTTTATGTTTAGAGTCCAAAGAGGAAATTCTGCTACATTTAGGATTCTGTACCCAGATGTCAAGAATAAAAAAAATAAGCATAAAACAGATGGCTTTTTTCCATTACTTCATAATAAATAATACAGTATACAAGTAATAGCTTATCATAGCACTTTGAACATCTAATTCCTGTAAATCAGCCACAACTTTAACTGATAATAGTACTTAAAACTAATATGAAAGGCAGCTAAATGGTTACTAATACATAGTTATAGTCTCTGGTACTTACTAGTGTTGGAGAATTTTGATCTGGCCAAAATGACTCTGGAACAGGCCAATGACCTATAGGAACCCCAGTTTTAGGATTTGGTCTGACATATATGAGTTTGTGACAGCTATGCCAAGGCTGAGATCCAAAAGGCCTTGATATATCTTGCTGTCCATCTACAGTGAAAATATTAAAACAAAGGAAGCATATATCATTAGGGAAAAAATAGGAAGTTAAATTATATCCATTGCTATTTAATAAAAATGTCCCAATACTTGTTCATTTTTGGATTTTCCTATTTTTCTTTAATGGCAGAATAGTATGACCACTTAACATTTAGACTAGATTGTTATTCATTAGATAAAGTCTGCAAATTCCAACTATGAGTTTACCAGTTGAAAGGAGGTCCGTCTGCTTGCCTAATCAGAACATGTAAAACAAACTTCATCGTGAATATCTGATGAATGGCATGTCTTCTCCACAGATAAGGGCAAACACCCAATTTGCCTCCCTTATCATTGTATCCTCAATGTCAAAAACAATGCCAGCCAGGCTCGGTGTCTCAGCCTGTAATCCCACGCCTTGGGAGGCTGAGGTGAGTGGATAGCCTGAGCCCACGGGTTCGAGACCCACCTGGACAACTTGGCGAGACCTCATCTCTACAATAAATCAAAAAATTAGCCAGGTGTCGTAGTGCCTATAATTCTGGCTACTCGGAAGGCTGAGGCGGAAAGATCGCCGGAGCCCAGCAGGTCGAGGCTGCGGTGGCCGGGAGCGGCCACTGCACTCTAGTCTGGGCAACAGAGTGAGACTCGAACTTAAAAAAACCAAAACAAAACAAAACAAAACAATGCCAGGCACACAGTAAGTACCAGGATAAGTATTGCTAATTGAGTATTAGAAATTATTTTAATTAAAGTCTAACAGCCAAGAAAAACTTAATATGAAAATCTAGATTCAAAGCACCTATCTTTAATATAAAATAACTTTAGTAAAATAGCAGCTCCCTTCAACACTTCAGTGAACATCTCCTTAGTGCCAATCTCTAAGCTAAGCATTAAAATAATTTAAAATAAATACATTTCATGTCTAACAATTCAATCTAATTTTTTCAAGTTTCTTTAGTTTTCTTAAACCAGACATGATACAACTTAGTCTTATCATCTGCTCCCTCCCTATAAGTACCCTCTGAGTATACCCATTCTTTCATCTCTACAACCTTTCTTCTTCCAGTTACCCTGTCATTAATTGCTCTCTAAATCTTTACATAAGCTACACACAATACAAAGGGTACCAGTTATAAATCGTCTATTAAAGAGTTATACCCACTGGTTATTGGAAACAGTTCATGCTCAGAGGTCAAGAATAAAGCCAGGTGAGCTTAGCTAGAGTTAAAAGAATCAAGCTTAATAATTTTTAAACCCAAACCATTTGGTTTCAATCAGTTTGATCCTTGGAACCAAAGTAGCTAAGGAATAAAATAAACACCTAAGGCTGAACACTCTGGGAATTAAAAAAATGGAAGCAGCATATACATGGGAGACAGGCAATGGTACAATACTACAAAGGAATTATAAAGTTGCTTATCTGTAAATGCTTAAAAAGGTTTTCACCCCTTATTAAAATTTCAAGTAATGAACACTCATTAATATAAAAAGGTGATGGTACTGAATCGCCACCAGTCTACCTCAACCTTCCTATTTAAACTTCCCTCTTTACCAATAGCAATTTTGTCATCTTAATACTTTGGCTTAAGGCCAAAATATAGTAATGCTTCAGTTCTAGCTGATAAATGATAAAGCAAGTTTAGAATGTCTATAAGAAAAATGCAATAATACCTTCTACAGGGGAAGGATCTGGTCCTGCTTTTTCAAAGTTTATTACCACCCCACTTTGTACCTTCTGCACCAAAGACTCCAGACACTGATTAAGCATTCTTGGAGAACATACAGAGTATGAGCGGCCTGAAATTAAAAAAAAAAAAAAAGAAGAAGAAGAAGAAAGTAAACTAGTTAGTTACAAGAATTCCTACCTTTAGCAAGAAAGATCCATAGTGGGGTTTCTGACAGTACTAATTAACAAAAGTTCAATGGTAAAGGTTTATTTATATCATTATCTTATGAGAAAGTGAACAAAAATAGTTATTCCCAACCAACAATCCTTTTTTGCTAGAATATGCAAATTTTTTCTTCTAAGTATCTGGAACATAGAATTGTTGGTCTGAACAAACCACAATGAAAAAAGCACATACATATATTACACTGTCTCCAACTGCCACACAAC
Source organism: Carlito syrichta (assembly GCF_000164805.1). Taxonomy (NCBI): domain Eukaryota; kingdom Metazoa; phylum Chordata; class Mammalia; order Primates; family Tarsiidae; genus Carlito; species Carlito syrichta. The sequence continues at coordinate 704,125 of NW_007252938.1, forward strand.
ATTATTTATCCTTAACAGACACACACAATACCAAGTAAGTACCTTCCTAAAATTTCATTCCTCCTTAACAAAAGTATTATCACTGAGATTTATGCTAAGTATATAGCAGATACTTTATTATTTAACTGGTCTTTTGGCAGATTTTGCAAATTTTAAGTACTTGCATTTTAATATATAGATGGTAGCATGTTCTTTTCTGAATTTCATTTGGCTTATATACCTGAGAATTACCTATCTTGTGTAAATTCCCCTTGTGCATGTTTTAACCTACAATACTTTTAATTCAGAAGCAGCATTAAAATGCTAGGGTTTTTCTTTTTTTAACTTTTTTTAGATATCAGCAAAAAGATTTTTAAAACAGAGATTTTCAACAAAAATATCTAAACTTACTGTCCAATAGTATAGACACTAGCCACATATGGCTATCAAGAATTTTAAATATGGCTAGCTTGAAACTGAGATGCATACTAACCATCAAATATATACTATATTTTGTAGACTTACCATGAAAAATATAAAATATTTCATTAGCAATTTTAAAATATCCATTTCATATTGAGATAATATTTTGGATATATTGATTTAAATTAAATATTATTAAAATTAATATTACTTGTTTTTTAATATAGCTACTATATGTGTAATTTATAATTACATACAGAACTTGAATCGTATTTCTACTACACAGTGCTAAACCAGATCAACACTAAAAACCTTGACAGCTAAAACTCAATTTTCAACCAAATATCTTGCTATATTATATGTAATAAGTTCACTATGAAGTCCTTCTCTTTTACAAATTCAATCAATTATTTCAAAACACAAGCTACTTCATTATATTTGACCCATCAAATTATTCATATCAGCTAATGCTCAACTTGATTTGCTAAAAGCTACTCATAAAAGAGAAGATCAGGCAGTAGTACGATTCAAATCCTCAAAGTCAGCTTTACTTAGAAAAACAAGTATCATGTAACACACAACTTGCCTGTATACAAATAGTGACAATCATAAACATAAAAATACCTACCAATTACTGAGCATCTATGTGCCTGACACAGTTGTAATCATTTTATCACATTAATATATTTAATCCAACAATCATATAGGTTATTTCCCCAATTTACAAATAAGAAAACTGAAACACAGAGAGGTTACCCTATCTTTTTCAAGTTGGTACAGCGATACAGTCACAATTCCAACCTTTACAGGGCATTAGAAACAATTCTGGGTATCCTTTGTACCCTGAAAATCATGTGTTAATCTGAAATCTCTATTTAAAATAGAGTTTCACATATGGAGTCACGTTTAGCTGAAAGAATTCGTAAATTTAAATTTTTCCTAAGTAAATTCAAGCATATACAAAAAACAATACATAAAAAGGCTGACTACCTTTATATGCAAGGTATTTAGATTATATAAAGGTTGAATATATTACTTCATGAAATTTAAGCCTATTTCCAAAATGTCATTTAAAAACAAAAAATTTTAACTAAAGGACTATAACTCTTTCTAATCTCCTAAACTGTGTCATCAATTAACTGATTGGGAATATATAAGCAAACCAGTTAAAGTCATAATATGAAATAAAAATACTAACAAAAATAATTTATAAAACTAGAGTGACTAAACAGCCACCTGGCAAATAATAAAAATCTACAAATTCTTTTGAGAGTTAGAGAGAAACAGCAAGTTTTGTTATCTTTACAAAGTGAGCCTATATTTTCTGTAAAGTTATGCTTACTTATTGTCTGTGTCAACACTCCTTGGAACATATGACACTTTGTGCTGAAGCAAAACATTTCTAGGATCACTAATTATATTTGTAAAAAAAGTACATTAGCACACACCTTTAAGTAAAAAGCTGTCTCACTTTATGTATAGTCCATAAAAAAATCAAACTATAGAGAGCCTAAAGGCAGTACCAGCATTAAGTAAAAGAGAAGAGGCAAAAAAAACATTTCAAGATGGGCAACAGTCCTTAAAGAAGCCAAGAAAGTTAAATGTAGTTAATCTAGAAAAGTCTATAAATAATTTTTATAATATACTTTTTTTTTATCCTTGGTATTTTCACCAACATGTCTACTAGACATTGTTAAACTTGCTATTATCATTGCATCTAACCAAGCCAGCTTCTCTCCAGCATATCCATTTCAATTCATGGTACAGTCATCCAGTTCTAGAGGTTCTGGCCAGCAGAATCATCTGGGAACCCTCCTTGATTCCTCCTTCCCTCCTTGTCCTCATCCTTGGTTCTGCTTTGCATCACACTACCTCTCACCACCTCCAAAGTGAGCATTCTAGACCAAAGTCCTATCATCTCTTACTAGTTTCCCTGCCTCAATTCTTGTCACTCTACAATATTTTTTCACCTAGCAGCTGAAGCCATATTTCAGAAATAGAAATCAGATGTCACATCCTATAAAAAGCCATTCAAAGACTTCCCTTCATATTTGGAAAATTAAAAATATACATATACATTGAGGCCTCAAAAGCTAATCAATATTTGCCTAACTCTCCAAACCTAGATGTTATTCTCTACTCCTTCCTGTGTAAGCTCCAGGCATGTCAGCCATCCTGTTGCTTCCAAATATATAAAGCATGTCCCTTCCCTTTCCATATCCTCTGCGTAGATCTTCATGTAATTAACACCATTATTCAAGTCTCTGCTCAAATGTTACCGCCTCAGAAGAAAACTTATCTAGATACTCATTCTCTGCCTTGTATGACTTTTAACTCTCTTACTCTTTTTCTTCATAGTAGGTAGCACTTAAGAATCTACCATGATATTTGTAGGTAGCACTTCTATAAAATACATACTTATTTTACATGACTATTATCTGTTACCCAGTTCAAAATGAAAGCTCTTTCTATTGGGTCTGCTGTACTCCCAGCATCTAGAACAGCTATCTGGCATCAAGTGAGCACTTATTAATTAGTTGGTATCAAAAGAAAAATGCTTGATTACAATTTAGCAATTTTTTTAAAAAAGTGTACATTGAAAAGATATAACAAACTATTAATTTGGCAATATAGGCAATTTTTTCTTAGAAACATGAATTATTCTATAATGAGAAAAATAAATGTATATATACACACATTCTCTCTACTCTTAACACTAAAATACACAGAAATTGTTAGTAGTAAATACATATTTGGATAGTACAATACTAGTGGGTATTTGTTTTTTTGTTCTAATTTTCTTTTGTTTTATTTCTCAAAACTTTCTTTAATGAACATCCTTTCTTTTAAATTAAAAAAGAAAAAAACACATTATTCAGTTATGAAAGGTGAGTAGAGTAGCACCTGAGCAGCTTTCCGTTATTACTAGCAAGAGCATAAAAAGGGGTAAATAAATTACAGTATCAGGAGGGATGCAGGAAGCATATTTAGGGAAAACTTCCTACTTTCTTGAATGACTAAGATTTCTGGGTCACTGAAAGATACCAAGAGTAACTTTAGAATCTTCTCCTCTGGAGACGTTCCTTTCAAAGAATAAACAAAATAACTTTAGTACATTACTGCCCAAAGGCAAGGATATTAATAGATGATGTCTCAAGATTCTTTTCAGATTCTCTGATTATACCACTCACTTCATTTCATAGTCTGAATATTCCTGATCCTAGAAGACAAAAGTTATTTAAGTCCCAAAACATCATAATGCTAAGTTCAATCTAAATAATTCATAGCAAAGAATTTCCAGTGTAAGAATGTTTACACTACCACCTCAAAACTCTTCACAATCTGTCAAATTAAAACCTTAGAGTTAAAAAAAAAAAACAAACAGGATTTTAATAAGCGGGTCAGTTCAAAGCTGAAATCTAAAATTTCATGAATACAAATGCACATCGTCCCACAGAAAAATTTAGGACAGTCAACAAAAAATATTATCCACCTACAGAAAATTGTCAGTAGTAAACTTTCAAATATAGATGATAGGATGTCTGTAAAAAATGATATATATGCCTTTTTTTCTTTGCAAATTAAACTGTGAAGGCATTATAAAAGTTCACAAAAAGCATATCCATAAAATGGAAGCATTTAATAACAGGAATAACTGTTTTATAACTTATCTGCTTCATATACCTGTGTAAGGTTAATACCTCTTTGTGAATTTTGCAGATTTCCAAAATCCACTGAATTTCAAAAGAAAGGCACCCAAAACATTAATTAGAACTTGTACTTTCTCTTAATGTACGTAGCTGGCTAAGATGGAATCTCATTAGAGTACTGAGAGTGCCTGGAGACTATGTCACATGCTCTTATCACAAGTAAAATAGTAGGATGCCAGACTTGGACATTTTAATATCAGATTCCTTAGGTGAGAACTAAAATGCTCTGAGAAAGCAAAAATGTCATGTCTATCTTATTCACTACTAAAAGTCAAAAGTATGGAACAATACTTGGTACACAGTAGGCATGCAATACTTATCTATGTAAAATTAATCCACCTGTTAACCAATTCCACTTTATGGAAGTTTTGAGTCTATTACATATTCTATTTCAAGATTCTCATTAATGGTCACTTAGCATAGTAGCTATGTGATCTGATGAATACAAGAAATGCAAGCAGGATTAAGACCTCACTACTTATTTCCTTTAACCTATCTACCTCCTTGTCTCTGGGAGAAACAGTATTTAATCAAGCATATCCTATCAAATGTATAATGAGATGATTCTCAAAACATTTTTTGCAGAAAATGCTATGGTATTTCTAAATCATTGATAATCTTTGTAGATAAGAAAATTAGTTTAATAACTTCAAATACCAGCATTTTCTATACAAGTAGAAAAAAAGTATCAGTCATTTTCATATCCAATAGTAACCATTCTATTCAAATCAAGGTCACAGACCATCATCAATAAATGTAGCTTTAAAATCATGTATGCCTATTAATTCCTAATACTAACTTGTTAAATAAAAACAAACATGGAGTTTTTGAAATGTACATTTTAAAACATTCAGATAAAATCTGCTTTAAGTTACTCAATGACTGCCAGCAAAAAACTTACCGCCTGTCACTTCACACATTGGTGTGATTGCAGAGTCATCTAAAGGCACACCTGTCAACTGCTCTGATTCTACTGACATGGTACCAGGCAACCGCAACACTAATGCAAAGAGTCTCTGATCCCAACGAAAAGGTTCCTTGGTCAATTCACTTCCAGGCAAAGGAGAATTAAGAGGTAAATGGAGCTGAAAGTAGGGAGGAAAAAAAGGCAGTAAGAATTCCACATGCAATTTTTTTTTAAAGCTACTTTAATTACACTTATGTTAAAGCCACATTGAGTATCCTATCACTCTGAAAACAAACATAAAAGTTCATTCAGATATAGCTAAAATAGCAGATGATATTGTTACTTCAATTTTCTTAGACTTTATTCTGAAGATCTGTATTGAAAGAAGTCTATATTGTAATGCATTCCAGATTCAGATGCAACTAACTACCAGGTGCTAAACTGTTTTTAAATAAATCATTTCATTCCATCATTAAAATAACCCTAAAAGAGATGTTATTATTTTTATTTTCTAGATTAAAAAAAATGGTCTCAGAAAAAATGATTTGGCCTCCTGTGTCCAAGTCAGTTCTTTTCCTATTACACTACAGTAGCCTCAAACACCCAGTTTTAGCAATTTAAATATACTTCATTCTGCCTGGGCATGGTGGCTCATGCCTATAATCCCAGTACTTTGGGAGGCTGAGGCAAGAGGATTGCCTGAGCCCAGGGAGTTTGAAACCAGCCTGGGGTAACATGGCGAGACCTTGCCTCTACAATAAATCAAAAAAATTAGCCAGGTGTGGTGACGCCACCTATAGTCCCCAGTATTTGGAAGGCTGAGCTCAGCAGGTTGAGGCCGCAGTAGCCACGACCGTTCCACTGCACTCCAGCCTACGCGACAGAGTGAGATTCCTACAAATAAATAAATAAATACTTCATTCTATACAAGACAAACATTCCCAAAGTATTTGCATAAAGGTAAATTTTGTCACTCTAATTACATATTAAATGTATTCAAGGTAGTGATTCTTACCATATTTAAGTAAATGTAAGAAGTTTGGGGGCATGTGTATGTATGTGTGTTTTATAGCTGCCCCCCCCAATCCCCATCAGATCTGCTAAATTAAAATTTTCTAAGATAACTACAAATCCTGAAAAGCTTTAAAGTGATTCTAATAGGCCCCTCGGTATCAACAGAATAACAGTGTACAAACAGAATCCACATATTGATCTTAATAACACTACAATGAGGAAGACCAGACACTATAGTTCTCATGGTATGATGCAATAAGAAGTTCACAACAGCAACTACAAAGGATTACCAAAACAAAAAAAAAGGGAAGAAAGAAAAGGTTGAGCACGAATCAAATCAAGTTTTTGTTCTAACTTTAAGTTTACAGGGAATACAGGATCAAGATAAACACCACCTCAAGGGAAAAATCAGTCAAATCAAGAATGTGGGACATTATGCTGAACAAATGACTCGGTTTCTCCAATAAATCAGTGGCATAAAAAACAAAAGAAGGGAAGTGGGAAGGGTTGGAAATGTTATAAAAGAAACAAAGGAAAATTTGAAATACACATTACTGGAATTGTTAGTATTTTAAGTGTGATAATGATATGGTAGTTAAAAAAACAAAAATCCTTATCATTGATAAAAACTTAAAAAATAAAATCTAGAATCACTTCAGGATTTATTATTTCTACCAGTACTGGAGTTTTTAAAAATTATAGAATATACTTCTTAAAAATTATCACTTCTAAATTGTCAGAGTTTACACTAATTTTTTCACAAAGCATGACCTAATTGTATTACCTACAGTCTTTCTAAATCTCAAACAGAGAAGACTTCCAAACTTGGTGGGAATTGGAGTTATTCTACACTCATTTAAGATTCAAGTTTCTTCAGTGACTTACATCAAACATTAAAAAAAGAAATCTAATTCTATTCTAGGAAGAGAGTTCCTGGTGAGGCCCCTCTCTCCAAAAGATTCATGCCATGAGAATATCGGCAAGACTCCTTCATAAAGATCAGCCAAGATTTTGTGAATTTGGACAGGAGTTATTACCTCCTTCTCTGGCACTAATCCTACATAAGGCAGAAGGCAGAAGCAATAGGGAAGGAATGTTGAAGTAATCTGGGCCAGGAAGTTCTCTGAGGAAGGTTCCCCAACCTCAAAGTCTCTGTGACAATTGTAAAAACACTCAGGAACTCCATGCCCTTGCTATTACTCCATTCTGCCGGAATGAGAAAACACTGTTTTTTTGTTTGTTTGTTTGTTTGTTTAGTTGGAGTCTCACTCTGTCGCCCAGACTGGAGTGCAGTGGCCGCTCCCAGCCACCGCAGCCTCGACCAGCGCTGGGGCTCTGGCGATCCTTCTGCCTCAGCCTTCCGAGTAGCCGGAATTACAGGTGCGTGCTACCACGCCCGGCTGATTGAGTTATTGTAGAGATGAGGTCTTGCCAAGTTGCCCAGGTGGGTCTCGAACCCGTGGGCTCAGGCAATTCACTCACCTCAGCCTCCCAAAGCGTGGGATTACAGGCTGAGCCACTGAGCCAGGCTGAGAAAACACTGTTTATAGCATCTCCTTTTACCCTAGACCAACCATCTTTATATTTGGGAAACAACTATTAAGCGATTGATCATTTTTTCTCTAAGATCACAGTAACCTCAAAGCACAGGTAGTACTGGCTGAGGAATGTTTCAATTGTTGCTTTGCAGAATGATACATTCAACTCTCTGGAGAATTCAAGGGATAACAGGCACTGCACAGACCACACATACACAACTACCCATGTAATGACAGACATCTGCAATGCAGACAATATAAAATGAAATACATGGTCTATGGTTGTTCAATGCTAAATCTAGAATGAATTTCAAGTAAAAAGAAAAACCAGCAAGGATCCACGCACATTTCCAAGCACTTTACACATAGTTGTATCAATTTTATAAATTTTTGGAAAATTCTTATTCATTTTTCTATTTCTTATTTTCTCCTTCCCCAATCACCACCAGTCTCTCAAAACCAAAGAAGACAGGGAAAATCCACTATGTAAGGGTAAAATAAGGAGAAACTCGGGAAACAGGAAAATGGTAAAAACCTGAAGGGAAATCTTCTTAGGAGGATTGAGTTACTCCAAATCTAAAGTTTACAGTTGAAATTCTAGTAATGTCTTGAATGTCTTCCTGAATATACAGACTGAGAATCAAGGCCAATTGCATATAAATAATGACAAAAAACATAAAAGTATCCATTAGAAAAATGTGCAATAAAAATGACTAAAGAATTCACAAAAGTTAAAAATGGGCAAAAGATAAAAATACCCAAAAGGAAATCCATATGGCCTGTAAAGATGTACAAATACACTATTGTAAGATAATACAATAAAATATTTTTTCACTCACACTTAGACTCATAATAAACAATTAAAATACTGATGATTTACAACTTCACATCTATTTAATCAGCAAAAATTTTAAAAGTTTGACAATAACAAGTGATGACAAGAATACAGAGCAAGGGGAACTCGCCAACATTCCTGGTAAACTTAAAAACATACAACTATTTAGAGAACAATTTGATATAAATTTATAATGCTAAAAGTGAGCATACCCTAGAATCCAGCAATGTCACCTCCCACAGAAACTGTCATATATTTTCATAAGAAGCCATGTTAAAAAAAAAAAAAATACTAACTAGAGCATTATTTGAAACAGAGAAAAACAGGAAACAACCTAAAAGTCCAATATGAGAGTCAATAAACAAACTGTGGTCCATTCACACACCACAGTTGAAATGAATACTAGATCTGTAATATCCAACATGGATAGATCTCAAAACAATATTTTGGGGATAATACATCAAACATTAAGGAACATAAGTCCCAAATGGACAGCTTAATGAATGTGCACAAGTTGAATGTGCTTATGTAACTAAAATTTATATCAAGAAAGAGAACCTTATTAATATATGTTCCTTCCAGTCACTAACCTTCTCCAATTGATTAGTTTTGCCTAGTTTTGAACTTTATATAAATGGAATCATAGAGTATAGACTCTTTGATTTATGGATTCTTTCATCATTATAGGGGTGAGAGTCGTCTATACTGTTATATAAACCTGTATGTACTATAATTTATCCAACTTTTTTGATGATAGGTATTTGGGTTGTTTCATATATTATGAATAGTGCAACTATGAAAGTACAGTATATGTCTTTGTGGAAACATATGTAAGTGTTTCTGTTGGTATACACCCAGAAGTGGAATTGATATGTAGGGCTATTTTTATTTTTCCAGATATAGCCAAACAGTTTTCCAATGCAGCTGTACCAAGTTATACTCCCACCATTAGTGTATGAGAGAACCAATTGCTCCCACATCTCCTTCATCAACACTTAGTATTGTTCTTTTTTATTTCAGCCATTTTAGAGTGTGTGTGTATGTGTGTGAGAGAGAGAGAGAGAGAGAGAGAGAGAGAGAGAGAGAGTGTGTGTGTGTGTGTGTGTGTGTGTGTGTGTGTGTGTGTAGTGGTATCTCAGTGAGTTTTTAATTTCCCTTGTCTATGGAAGTTGAATACCCTTCATACACTTACTGGCCATTTCAATGTGTTCTTTTGTGAAGTGCCTGTTTAAAGTCTCCTGCTTATTTTTTTAAAAACTGTCTTTTTCTTACTGATTTGAAGGATTGTCAATATATTTCAGATATGTCTTCTGTTGGATATAGTGTTGAAAAAATCTTCTCCTGCTCTGTGACCTCATTCATTATGTTAGTGGTGTCTTCTGATAAATACACTTTATCTTAATTTTTTCTTTCACAGTTGTTTTTAATATCCTTAGAGATAATAAAGAAACTCTCCTGTGTTTTCCTGTAAAAACGTTATCATTTTACCACTTAATTAAATCTAAAATACATCTGGAATTGAGTATGTATATAGTATGAGATAGGGGTGAAAACACATTTTTTTTTTCCCAAATGGATATCCAATTGACATGATAACATTTATGGAAAAGACCAGCCCTATATGCTGCACTGGAATATCACCTCTTTCTTACATTGGGTGAGTACATGTGGAAACTATTTCTGTGTCAGCAACAGTATTATATATATTTTAAAAGGGCAAGATGTAAAATTATATACAAAGAATATCATCTCTATGAACTGTTAAAAGTAAACAATACTTAACATAGTTTTATATACGTATAACATATATATGTAGTAAAAGAAAACATGGACTTACATCAAATTCACAATTGTTGCTTCTGGGAAAGGGAAGGAAAGTCATACTGAGTAGAGAAACAAGAGACTACATGCTACCTATCTGTCATGTTCTATTTACTACATTTTTTAAAAATCCCAAACAAAAAAAAACTCGGCAAATAAAGCAGAAATATTTTTATCACTTGTTCTTAACCTCAATACTAGAACATATTAATACAAACATAATTGTCAAAAGCCAATAAATTATCCATTCAAGTACCTATCTATACCTCTTTCATAATAAAGTCATTATTTTATATAGAACCAAAGACAAAACTTCATAGACACCCCAAGTTAATAAAAGGTAGACTCGATACAGTAATTATTAGCCCCAAAGCTCAGATATTTGAAAAGATCCTAATGAAGACCTCTTAGGACAGGAGCAGTGGCTCATGCCTAAACCCAACACTTTGGGAGGTCAAAGGCAAGAGGATCATTTGAGCCCAGCAGTTTTAGACCAGCCTAGTAACATCTCATTTCTACAAAAAGTAAAAAAATTAGCCAAGCGTGGTGGTGCATGCCTGCAGCTCCAGTTATCCAGGACACTAAACTTTGAGGTGGTAGGATCGTGTGAGTCCAGGTGTTTGAGGTTGTGGTGAGCCATGATCATGCTACTGCACTCTCTAGCCTGGGCAACAGAGTGAGACTCTGACTCAAATTAAAAAAAAAAAAAAAAAAAAAGGGATGCCAGGTGCGGTGGCTCAAGTCTGTAATCCCAGCACTTTGGGAGGCCAAGGCGAGAGGATTGCCTGAGCTCAGGGATTCGAGACCAGCCTGGGCAACTTGGTGAGACCTCATCTCTACAATAAATCAAAAAATTTGCTGGGCATGATAGCATGCGCCTTGTAGTTCTGGTTATTTGGAAGGTTGAGGCAGAAGGAAAGCCTGAGTCCAGCAGATTGACACTGGGGTGACCATGAGCATGCCAATGTTCTTCAGTCTGGGTGACAGAATGAGACTCTGACACACACAAAAAAAGGAAAGAAAGAAAATCAAGAGTTCTTCTTAATAACTATTAGAACGCACTGCAAGAGGGTAGAATATATGCTGAAAATTATGTACATAATTTCATCATTTCCTATGTACCTACCACATATTAAGCATGTTTAGGTTATGTGGATTTAAAGAGGAATAATAAAATAATACCCAGTACTTGAAGGGTTCTGAGGAGAAAAATCATATTCCTAAAGGAATCTGTTTTCAGAGATGTATTTATAGAGAAACCAACAAACAGAAAAAACACTGAAAATCACAGTACTTGTTATCAAAATATTTAGTAGGATTTTTATTCTGAACATTGGATTGGAAAACAGTTTTTGGTTTTTTTTTTAGAGTTGGAGTCTCACTCTGTTGCCCAGACTGGAGTGCAGTGGCCACTCCCGGCCACCGCAGCCTCGACCTGCTGGGCTCCGCCGATCCTTCCGCCTCAGCCTTCCGAGTAGCTGGAACTACAGGTGCACACTACCACACTCGGCTCATTTTGATTTATTGTAGAGATGAGGTCTTGCCAAGTTGCCCAGGCGGGTCTCGAGCCCACGGGCTCAGGCAAACCACTCACCTCAGCCTCCCAAGGGTGCAGGATTACAGGCTGAGCCACCGAGCCCGGCAAACAGTTTTATAAGAGCTGTTTGTGAGACTTAATCCCAGGAAACTTTAGTATTGACAGTATTCAAGTATAAGTGTCTAAGCTAATGATGGGGGAAAAAAAACAGTCATTAATAATAGTACTTTTATAGTAATTACTACTAGATGACAGACATTGTTCTAATCCTTTGGATATATTAATTCATTTAATTCACAAAATAAACAAATGAGACAGGCATTATTATAAGCCCCACTTACAAATGATAAAAACTGAAGTACAGAGAGTTTCAACAACTTGTTAGAAGATACAAAGACACTCCTATAGTAGTGAGAAGACAAAATTCAAACCCAGGCAGTCTGGTCCCTGATTCTGTGCTCTTAAATACTACATTATACTGCCAAACTATGACTGAAAAAATAATTTGCATTTTAAAAAAATCAAATGTTGAGATATTAATATAAAAACTGATCTTATTACATGAAAAAACTTTAATTATAAAAATAACCACTTTTAGGAAAAGGTTAAATCACTGATTTCTAAATTACTCTAGTGATTTTAAATTCCTAATCAATACATCTTATAAACACTTTAGGTGGATTGTTTTTATAATGCACAATCCTATGCTTTTTCCCCAGTTGCTTTTTTACCCAATGGAAAGATATAGCAATATACTTTCCTCCCTCTTACTTTACTCTTCCAATTCTTTACACATGGGTAATAACAACAACTAAAAAAAAAAAAAATAGCATATTTTGAGCACTTACTATGTGCCAAGAAACATTCTATGAGCTTTATATATAATATTTATAACAAGTAAATGGGATAGATACCATAATTATCCCTATTTTAGAGATGAATTATAATATAAGATTGTGTAAGTAACCTCCGCTATATAATCAAGTCTAGAACATCTAAGGAGGTTGCAAATCTAAAGAATGGAATAAATCATGTGTGATTCAATAATACATTTTCTCATAACCATAACATTAGTATCTGCATTTTAAAAAAATCAAATGTTGGCCTTTATTAGCATCTTTTTAAGATTATGCTTGACAAAGCTTCAGTCTCTTGGAGTTACAAGCAAAGAAAATTATTGTTTATACTTACAAAATGTTTTTTCCTACTTGAATACAATCAAGGTTTTCTATATTGTTGTCTAAATGACTTATTTTAGTGATATCACCAACCCAGATATGTTATCTAATTATCTTGGCAGTTGACAGAAAAGGTAATGCAACACCAATTTAAATTGAGAAAGATTGCCCTAGTATGCCTTCTTTCCCTTGGAGATCTTACTGCCCTTTCACCTTTGAGACTTTCCTGACTTCTTACCCAAAAAAAAGGAACTTGCTTCTCCATTAGACTAAAAAACAAATGATACATAAGGTAAATGATAGTTTATCATTAGTCATGCTCAAACTTTATGTACTTATATAAGTACAATTTCCCTTTTATTTGATTGTTCTATATTTGATTATGGTTGAGATCCTAATTATTTGTGACTGTGCTAAAATCAAACTAAAGTTCAACTTAAATTTTAATTACTTAGATATTATGGAGCACCTGCCATAAGGATGGCTTTATTTCAGGATTTAATATGAATATACCAAGCCAAATGAACAAGAAAACTACAGAATGTATATATATATAAAATATATATAAATCAACAAATAGTAAAAGAAAATAAGTTTATTTTTTAAATGCCATCCCTTCTGGAATATAGACAGATGTCTCCTGTCATATAACCTAATTGACTCCTGAATGAGGATCATGCCAGAGCCCACCATGAGTCTGGGCTTATCTGTACCAACCTAAATGTTTCCCCTTGAACGTGTATGTTTTGCCAACTGGTTCTATTACCAAAGTAATTCAAATTATTTGTATTTTCATAATCACACTTCCCACTTAAGTTCTGATGACCTATTTACTTCACTGCCTATCCCACCAATTTGGGAAAGGGCAAGGAGAAGGATTTGATTCTTTGTTTCTTCATATGATTTGTCAAACAAAACAATAAATGAGGTCCCACTTCCACAGTCTACGGAAAGTACAGGAGTAAGAGGTACAAAGTTAAGAGTCATAATCCAAGTGTACCCCTCAGTCCTGCCAACAAGAATTGTGCTCCTCCCACCCTAACACACATACAAACACACATACAAACACACATACACATACATACAAACACTATTTCCATTGTAATGTGTGCGATGGGTCACAGAACCAGGCAGTCTTATCTCCAAGAGCTGGGAGTATTATTCCTTCCCTGCGCATGTAACTACTTTGTCTCTGTGGTCCTTGTATGTGCCCATACATAAAGGACACAAAAACATGAGCTGCAAATCCAGCCTAACACCTTGAGCAGGGGTGGAAAAACAAATATCCCATATGCTGATGCCATAGTAAGTACTCCATCTAGCTCAGTGTACAATACTCATGAGAATTTACATACAAACATACTTCTACTGAAACTCACATGGACTATAACCTCATAAATTCTTGCTGTATTAAGAGACACAAGCCAGGCAAGGTGGCTCACATCTGTAATCCCAACATTTTGGGAGGCTGAGGCAGGAGAAATGCTTCCATCCAGAAGTTCATGACCAGCCTGGGCAACATAATGAGACCTCATCTCTACAAAAAAATTAAAAAGTATCCAGGTATGGTGGCACACACCTGTAACCGTAGCCACTTAGGATGCTGAGTCAAGAAGATAGCCAGAACCCAGGTTGAGGCTGCAGTGAGCCACAATCATGCTACTGTATTCCAGCCTGGATGACAGAATGAGACCCAACTCAAAAAAAAAAAAAAAAAAAAGGTAAGATATCTTCCTTTGACTTTTGCTCTGAAATATTCTCATGGTTTTCTTCCTTTTCTCTGGCTGCTCCTGTCTTCCATCCTCACCCTCAACCCAAACTCAGTCTCCAAAAGCTACCCATTAAGTGCTGCAGATCTTTGAGGGTCAGTCTTAGGCCTTAACTAATTTATATTCCCAACCCTCTACCTACCTATCTCTATTCAGGAAAACAATAAAAAACTGTACATGTCTAGCCTCTGTCTCTCTGAGCACCAAATAGTCTTCCCACTTGGCCTTCTTGAATGGCTCAAAGGTGCCTCAAACTAAACATGTTCAAAACTGAACTTATGATTTCCTCCACCCAAAACACTGCTCTTCCAAAATTCTCTAGCTCAGTAAGTAGCATCATAATCTATCCAGTTTTACCAATACCCACCTTCCTGTTCCTTACACCCCTAAGTGCAATAAATGTCAGCAAATTTCATTGATTTAACCTCCTAGGTATCTCATAAAACTGCTACTTCTGTCCATCTGTTTTACCATCACCAATCTCCTTGTCCAACTATTGTCAGGGCTTATGCAACTGTGCTCCATCAGCCACTTTTGTCTCCCTCACCTCCACCCTCCACCTCTAAATAAAACCTTCCAATGGCTTCCTATTGCTTTTCTACTAATAATAACACTATTTAGCATGGCCTCAAGCCTCTTATATGGTCAAGTCCAAACTTCTTTTCCACCTTATACTACAATCCCTCCCTCTTTTATGCTCTAAGCCATGTTAGCCTTTTAATTTCTCATTCTCAAAACATCTCCCCCTTCAAGGGAAAAAAAAAAGCCATTGTACATGTTAGTCTTTCTACCTGGTAAAATCTTCCTTTCTATTTTTTGGGTAGTAAATCCTACTCTCTTAAGATCTTAGCCTTTCATGACCTCCCTAACTAGATCCAATGCCCTTTTTATTGTAAGCTCACATGGCACATATCCCTCTCCCTCTTGTAGAATGCATGATGATTGTAAATTACCTTTTCTGTGATGCTTTTATTAATGTCTGTCTTCTCCAGACCCCTGAGGCAGGCTCCTCTAGGTTTGTTTTTGCTCAGTATTCTATTCTCAGAACTTAGCATACTGTCTGATTCATAGAAGAAGCTCGATAAATATGGCTGAATGAATAAATGGATGGATAAATAAATAATGTGACTAGCTAAGAAGTTGTGAAGGACACTGAGGACTCTAGTGGACAATGAAATGCAATGAACATTTTGAGCAGGTGACTAATATACTCACAAGTGGTATGCTTGACATGCAGGACAGATTGAAGGCGGCCAAGACAAGCTAGGGAGTTAATGTAATAGTTCGAAAAAAGTACCAGGGTAACTGATAGTAAAAGGAACAGGAATGAAAGGAAGAAACAGACTAATGAAAGCAAAGACCAAGAGATTGATACCAATGGTAAATACAAAGCAAAATATAGAGCATGGTATGTCTTAAGGCTGTAATGTTCAGTCTTTTTCTAATATTATAGCAATGATTTAACATGTTCAAAATGGCAACAAGGCACTATAATATGCAAAGCATGATTTGAGGAAGAAACTACAAAACTAAGTTCCAAATAAATACACAAACACACACCAAAAAGTTGTTTGTCAAAAGCTGTAAAATAATGTTAACAACTTTAAAGAAAAACTATACATAACTGTTAAATAATATCCCAAATTATTCAGAATCTTGTATAAAACTAATTCAGACTAGAGTAAGTAATAAAACATTAAGTCAGAGGGTTAACTTAAAGCACATAATTCAGGAAATTTAAAAATTAAAAATAAAGTAAAGGCTCTCAGAATCATTTTGGAGAGCTATTATTTCCTGGGTAACCAGAAATCCTGTTCTTAATGCTCACACACAAATAGTTATCAACAGAAACTTCCTGTAGTATGGCACATATGTCCCTAACTTGTGAAAACAGGTGCAAAAAAAACCAAACAAAAAAAAACTTTTCTTGAAAACTCAAAGTAGAGAAAGAAAAAAAGCTTTAAAACTTGTCTATACCAAATATTGCCCATAATCACACAGCAAGTTAACAGACTAATAATTCATCATTTACTAAACTCCTATAATATGACAGGGCTTCAACCAGATACGGAACTTAAATCATCTTATTTAATGTTCCAACAAAACTGTTACCAGTCCAGGCTCAGTGGCTTAGCCGATAATCCCAGCACTTTGGGAGGCCAAGGTAAGCGGATTGCCTGAGCCTGCAGGTTCAAGACCAGCCCGGGCAACTTGGCAAGACCTCGTCTCTACGATAAATAAAAAATTAGCTGGGCAGGGTAGCATGCGCCTGTAGTTCTGGCTATCTGGAAGGCTGAGGCAAAAGGATCACTGGAGCCCAGCAGGTCAACACTGGGGTGGCTGTAAGCATGCTACTGCATTCCAGCCTGGGCAATGGAGCGAGACTCCAATTTTAAAAAAGCAAAACAAGAACCTATTACCCATAACTTAGATTCTAAGGTGTATAATCAATTTAATATATTTATATGTGCTTCCCCAAAATTTAGCATTAAGTATGCATAAAAATTTTTCCACCAACAGCATGTAATTTTCTATGCAGTCACATATCCTTTTCTTCTTTCATATCAGAGTTTCATTGAGTTTGAGGATCAGAGTTTGAGTCCAAGTCTTTTCCAAACTAAGTTAGAGGTTCTTCTAAACTCCTTTAGGCCATGAGAAGCAGAGAAGCAGAGAAGCAGGGTCATATTTTACAACCTGTGCTTTTAATCTTGATCTCTTTAACATCGTTAGTTTGAACAGTATGCTTTCAAGGTATATTAAAGAACACAAGTATTTCCCATTTGCATTTCTTACTTGATTAACCTTAGACTAATTTTATATTCTTCTTATTTCGGTTATAAATTACCAGATTATATAACACCCCTCCTTAAAATGGTGGCTTTGGACAAACGTTTGATTCCTCAGTAACAGTTCTTCATGATTAATGAAACAGTAATAATAACATCTCATAGTTCTTTTCCCAGAAATTTGGTAATTTCAGTTGTCTTTATTTGTATTGCCTAGTAGATGTTAGGTAATCTCATATTTGTATTGTAATTTTTTTGTTTGCTTCAATGTAAACTAACCATAGGCAATAACCTTTTTCTTTTTTTAAGGAAGAATTAGGGACCCAAATTTATGTTAAACTTCTGTGCAACTTCTGGTTAAAAATACAAATAACCAAATATAATGTGTGAACCACTCTTAGATTCCAAGTTAAACAAAACAACGGTAAAAATCTGTGAGACTAGTAAGGAAACTGGGATACAGATTGGATATTATTTATTGTACCCGTTAATATTTTTGTTAAGTTATAAAATTAAAGTGAATTAAAATTGAATAATTTATTCAAATAAATTAAAATTTGTTAAGCTATAGAACACTGCAGATATATATTCAAATATCTTTATAGGTTAAAAATGCACACAGATTTATGAGTAAAGTGAAATAATGATATAATATTTTTTAAAGTGCAAAAAGTACGTCTAGAGGTGGAAAGCAGACAGAGGAACAAGAACACCAAAATATGGGTAATTATTGAAACTAGACAAAGGTTCTTAAGGTTTCCTATTTTATTTTCTCTATTTTTGTGTATGTCTAAAAGTTTGCACAATAATAAAAGTGTTCTCAGATATGGATGTATATGAATAACCAACATAATTGAAAATACAAGAAAAAGCCTCTAAGGAAAAGAAGTGAGAATAGCTTAATTATTAGCCAACAGTTCATACTACTTTAATAAAAACCCTTTAAACTCTTTTAAATAGAATATAAAAGCTTCACCTGCATGAGGTGCTACCAAAGCAAATAATTCAACTGGAGTGATAACTAAATGATCCCACACCCGTGTCTCAATATGCACTGGGACAGGCAGTATCAAACTTAAGTATATTACAGCTTACTTCTCTGCTGGAAAGATGGCAAATTTCTACTGCCAGTAACCCTGGTTTCAGGAAGAAGGTAGCAAACGGGGAGATAGTATTTCTTAAAATCAAAGAAATATATATATATATCATTGGGGGGTGGGTATTAAGAAAAACTTGCCACAAAAATACTGATAAATTTATAAACGTTAATGGAGGTTTTGGAACAGAACTTAAACCCACATTCTTCCTACTTTGCTACATGTCCTGTTACATATCTGGATTTCCATCTAAGCTTACATTATGTAATATACTGTCACCATATGAAGATACGACTTTTCTGCTTGACCTTAAAGTAAAAAATCCCAGATCGCTGCTTTCTGGGTTCCACTTTTGCCTATCAGTTTCCTCATCTATAAAACATGTTAACAACATATCAAACATATATAAAAATATACACACACAAAATAACAATATATAAAATAGTAATAAACAATATAAAATATTATAGTTTAACATTCAAAAAATTAATGTAATTTAGCATATTTACAGGATTACAAAAGAAAAATCATTTGATTATCTCAATATATGCACAGAAAACATTTGACAAAACTCAGCACCCAATCATGAGTTAAAAAAAACTCTCAGCAAACTGGAAATAAAGAAGAACTTCCTCAATCTGATAAAAAGGAAATATGTAAACCCTGTAGTTAACATCACATTTACGAGATGAAAGGCTAAATGCTTCACCCCCCACCCCATCCTCCATTCTCACCACTTCCACTACTACATTAAGGCAAGAAAGAGAAAAGGCAGACAGATATTGTAAAGGAAGAGTAACACTGTATATATGCAGACGTCATTTTGTATGTAGAAAGTTCCAAAAAAGCTGCTAGATAAGTAAATTTAGGAAGGTCACAGGACACAAGGTCAAAATACAGAAAAATCTATGTACTAGATTATCTATGAACAGTCTATGTACTAGCAACAAAAAAGTCAGAAACTGAAAGTAAACAGACCAATTAGCAATACCATCAAAATATAGGAAATGCCTAACATATGGGCATGGATCAGAATAACCAGTAAAGTAAAAAGTGCTGGTTCCCCCCCCAAATTAATGTATAGACAACGTAATTCCAATCAAAACTGCAGTAAGCTTTCCTGTGAAAATTAACAAACCTGATTCTAATCTCAAAGGACTTAGAATAGACAAATCTTTTTCAAAACGATTTTGAATCAACTTAAACTGATTTCAAGACTTTGTATAAAACCACAGTAGTTGAGACCATGCTGCACTGCCAAAAGACACAGGTATCAACAAAACAGAATAGAAAGTCCAGAAACAGACACAAACGTGGCAAACTGACTTTAAACAAAGATGCCTCCGTAATTCAATGGTGAAAGGGATGATCTCTTCAACAAACAGTACTGATATAACTGGTGAGCAATATGTCAGAAAACGAACCTTAATAACTTTTCCTTCCATTACACATAGAATTCTGAATGAATCACAACCCTAAAAGAGTACAAACTACACAACTCTTTGGAAAAGTCACAGGAGAAAAATCTTAGTAATCTCAGGTTGGGCAAAAATTTCTTAAATAGGATGAAAACATAGACTATAAAAGAAAAAATAAATATAAGAATTTGCTCTTCGAAAAACATCACTTAAAAATAAAAAGGCAAGCCATAGACTGGGAGAAAATATTTGAAAAATGCATATCCAATGAAGAACTTGTATCCAGAATATGCAAAAAAAAACCCCCAAAACTTATTTAATTCATTAACAAGAAGACAGCACAGTAAAAAAAAAAAAAAAAAAAGTCAAGAGATAAGAACACTCACTTTACCAAAGATACACAGCAAAAATAAGCACATAAAAATATTTTCAACATCTTTAGTTATTAGGGAAAAGCAAACTAAAACCAAAATGAAATACTATATACACCCACTATATTGTCTAAAATTTCAAAAACCAAAAAATTCAAGTGTTAGAAGGATGTGGAGTAACCGAAACTCCCAAATGTTCCATCTAGTGAATAAATAATAAGCACATTGTGATATAGTCACACAATGAAATACTGCTCAGTAATAAAAAGGAACAAACTATTGGTCTATATAACAACAAGGATAAATCTCAAAAGCATTATTTTAAGTAAGCATTACTCTAAGTGAAAGAAGCCAGCCACAAAAAAACTACACACTGTATGATTCCATTCATGGAAATTTTAAAGAAGGCAAACAACAGTGACAGAAAGCAGTTCAGGGTCAAAGAGGGTGGCAGGATTAACCACCTATAGGGAGGAATTAACTACCGAACCACTTATGAGGAAGTAATCCCAATAAAGGGGAATGAGAGAATTTTTTGGAGTGATAGATGTATTTTAAATCATCATTGTGTTTTTAATTACATATCTGTTCACATCTGCCAAAGCTCATCAGGTTTTATACCTGAAGTTGTTATATCACATATATATATATTTATATATATTTCCTAGCTCTGATTTCTGATCTGAAGCAAAAATGTACAAGGTAAGCTGAGAATAAGCTGTCCTGCTAGAAAGCAAAGACGCTTTCAAGATTACTTTGTTCTTTACCACCTCTTTAATTTTAGAAACTGCTAACTGTCGCTCCAAATCTAATCTCTCCTCTTCCTTCTACTAATCAAAACTTGCAAATTTTGGCAGGACACATGGCCATTCACCTTGCAGAGATTACAGTTTCAACTCTGTATTGCAGTTAAGTGTGGCCAAATTCTAGTTGATAGACTCTGATTGGAATTGTCACGTATGTTTTAAGTCATGCTCATTATTAGGAAGCTGCCTGCCTTCTACAATCCTTATTCTTTTCCACAGGCTGAAATGCAGGATATGCTGTAAAACCAGCATTAACCATTCAGATGAAAGAAAAGGCAGAGCAATGAAGTGGAAGGAAACTAAGAACCTAGATAACAACTTGGAGCAGAACACTCTACCTCCCCAACTACTAACCAGTACTGCCTCTATGTGAGAGGAGAAGCTTTCCATCTTTTAAAGCCATTATTATTTTTGTCCCATTTAGAACAGCTAAGCCAATATCCTAGAAAATATACCTTGGCAGAAGCTTTTCAGAATCTTTGAAGGTTCAACTAGATGTCTGTCAATTCGTTTTTCTTTGTTGCAGAAGACACACATTCAAAGAGGCACTGTTAAGGGCAGGAAAGCACACTTCTAATCAAACTAATGCTAAAAGCCTTTGTGATTCCATAAATAGAATGTTGACATTTCCAACTTCAAATCCCACTCTAGTGCCAATTATTAGTTACCTGGATAAAGTAAATGGAAAAAAGCTTAACAAAATTTCTAATAAATAAATTTTATGTTTTCAGTGAACTGAGTGGGTATTTCTTAAATTCCACTCCTGAAATATAATATATATATGAAGATAACAACAAGAAAACATGTAAGTCATATCAAGGTCTTCTAGACTTATTTCAGTTTCTTCATTTCATTATGTATAGGCATAGTTTTAAGGCTCAAAATTGAGTTCTTCAACTTCCTTTCTCTCCCTAAGGTTACATTCTCCAACAGTTCCAATCTCCAGTTCTTTGTCAATCACCAAGAAGAACAATTCAAAATTCAAAAATATCAAAACTGAATGATCTGGTTGAGAAAAAGTATATGAGAAAGGTCTGCTATCCTAAAAATTGCTTAGGAAACTCACAAAAAACCACTACATTCTGTTCTGGCACCTTAATACTCTGACAAGTATGAGGGTTATTGAAAAGGAAGAGATGTACTACATGACATAGACTTTTTCACTTCAATTTTTTTTTTTTTTGAGAATTTCACCTCTGTTAAAAAATACACAAACCTTAGAAAACATCAAGCATTTTACCAACACAGGTTAAGAAAAACTCTCAGGAATAACAACACAGACAGAAGTAGAAAAGAAAATATTTTTTAAAAACAGTTAAGAATAATAATAATGAGTCAACTCAGAAATCTGATATCCAGAAAGAAAGAAAGAAAGAATAGAGATTAGGAGGGAAGAAAAGTGTTACAGAAATAATATAATAACATTTCTAAAACTTAAAGGATATACATTTACAAATTGCAAGGGATTTCCAGGGCCCAATAAGTGAAGAAATACCATACCAAAGATCTTCATTTCTTTAACCCCAGTAAAATGAAAATTATCTATACCAAAGACCATCATCTCTTTATCTCTGGTAAAATGAAAAACGAAAAACTGTAATTCCTACAGAACCAACAACAGAAATAAGAATGATATTGGACTTTTCAACAGCAACACTAGAAGCTATAAGTCAATGGAACAAGGTCTTTCTCTTGAAGGAAAACAATTTCCCAACTAGAAATCAAATCCACAGTAAAGAAGTATCAATCACATAGAAGGCTAGGACAAATAATAGCTGCCCAACAACGTCTTAACTTACCTCCTACAAGTCCTTTCTCAGGAAGTCACTAGAGAATATATACTATTCAAAAGGAGGATGGTAAAAAAAAAAAATCAAGAAAGATAACACAGATCTAGAAGACAAAAGACCCAACAAAACAGAGAAGTGAAAGGAATTCTCTTGATTATTTGAACAGAAATCCCAGGAAGACTGCTCTCTCTATAGGCCTAGAGAACAACCCTATAGACTAAAGCAGGTAGCTAGAGGTCTTTAAGAGAGATATATCTGAGAGGAAAAAAAAAGATAAAACTGACAAATTATCTTATATGTCTGACCACATGAGGCAGCATTTTATTATTCTGGGGAAAAGTTTTGAGTATAAATTAGTGATAAGTACTCAGTTTTCTTGCAAAAAATAAAATGAAACAAAAAACACTGGGAAACTGCCAGGAAAAACTGCCATAATGAACATTTGTAAGACCCTGAATTGTACCCCACATCATTAAAATAAAAAATTAAAAAATTAAAATAAAAACACTATATACTGAAGTAATTAAATTATTATACAACTACAATGGGAAGACAGGGAAAGAGAAGTGGAAGAAAGACAATTCCACATCTTCTACAGTAGGAAGTCAGCCAGTAATGTCTGCAAAAGGAAAATGTATGCAATATAATCATGATTTCTTAAAAAAGCAACACAAAAACAACTAAAACAGGTAAAAAATGAGAATCAAGGATGGTAAGGAGTATATAAGAGCCTGCTATTTCTCATGAAAGCGGGATATGTCACTCTTAAGTGGACCTTGAACAATTATCATAATACCATAAGAAAAGGATTGGCAGTAGTGGGAAACTGCCAGGGGAAGGAGGAACACCTCATCAACAAGAGTACCTGCATAATCAACATTTGTATACCTAACCCTGAATTGTACCCCTCATCTTTAAAATAAAAACAATTTTTAAAAATGGTTTATTACTTGTATTTTCAAAATGTTCTTCATAACCTATTATTGCTGTCTCAATAATAAAAGCAAAAAACATTAAAAAAAGAAAAAGAAAGGTGTAACCATTCCCATTTGCTTGAGATCATCTCTTTTAACTTTCAAGAATGCCAAGTTTAAATTCCGGCTACTTGGAAGCCTGAGGCGGAAGGATCGCCAGAACCCAGCAGGTCAAGGCTGCGGTGGCCGTGAGCGGCCACTGCACTCCAGTCTGGGTGACCGAGTGAGACTCCAACTCAAAAAAAAAAAAAAAGAATGCCAAGTTTAGATGATCAAATTACATGATCATTCTAACTACTTAAAAGCCAGGTAGTATATTTAATTTTTTAAGTTATTTGCACACATAACTTTGACTAAAAAAATTACAATTAAAAAATGTATTCAAAAGATATTCAAGAAGTAAAAGCAACAGAATTAAGCAATGAAATATTTGAGTTAGAAAGAGAAGTCAAGAATGGCTAGCTAGGGCAGCTAAGTGAATATTACTTCCACAGAGAACACAGGAAAAATTTCAAGTTCAGGTTTGGACATGCTGAGTTTGAAGTACCTCTAAAACATTCACATAAAAGGATCCAGTACACAGTTGGCTAGATGGGAGTGAAATGAAGGAAAAAGTTGTAGGCTTTGTGAGTTATCAACCTACAGATAATAAACGAAGCCATCCAAGTATAAGATGGCATTCAGAAAAGTCACAAGAGATAGTGACCAAAGGCAAAAACCTGAAAACAAAATTTATTAAAAATGCTAAAAAAAACCAAACAAACTTAAATGCTTAACATTTCCTAGTATTCAAATAGCATGACTTCATTGAGTTGAAACTACTCTATGACTCATTCCATTGGAACGTTCCAGGAGATGTCATTCATTCATTTTTCCATTCCTAGAGTATTAATAAAACGCCTATACCCAGGAATTCAAAGAAGCATAGGAAATAAATATTGCTATCTAAGAGCTCAAAGTCTAGTGTTAGTAAGATAAGCAATCGAGTAACAAAATTAATATCAAAACTATGATAACAGTAACATAAACTAAGCCCTAGAAGGGCAGAGAAGACAGAATAACTAAACACCTAAAAGCTTCACGGGAGATCCATTAGACCAGCATCTCAAAAAATGAATGAACAGGGTTGAAGGATAAAACAATGAGAAGGCCGGGCATGGTGGCTCATGCCTATAATCCTAGCATTTTGGGAGGCAAGGTAAGAGGATTGCCTGAGCTCAGTCTGGGCAACTTACTGGGACCTCAACTCTACAATAAACCAAAAAATTAGCCGGGCATGGTGGCACATGCCTGTAGTTCCAGCTATTTGGAAGGCTGAGGCAGAAGGATCACCTGAGTCCAGAAGGTGAAGGCTTCTGGTGACAGTGAGCAGTGTGCCACTGCACTCCAGCCTGGGCTACAGAGTAAGACTCTGACTCAAAAACAAAACAAAACAAAAAACAATAAGGAGAAATAGGAGGCATTTCAGAATTATGGAACTGGCAATATGGAAAGAGAGTGGCTACTCAGGGAACAATGGGGACACTTCAGTGTTGATAAAGCACTTGAAGCAGTATAAAGTAAACAAATGACAAAAAGAAAAGCTAGAATTAACTTATAAAGGGCCTTTTATAGCCTGTTAGGGAGTACAGATATACCAAGAGACAAAAACCGAAGATAGGAAGAGAATGCTTAAATAGTATTACAATTTAATTAGAAAGATAAAAGCCAACAAAACAAGTCTTGGGAATGTGTTTACAGATGGAAATCCATATATATTGATGCATGAAGTCATGGGAATAAATGAAATTCCCAAGAGTATGTCAGTAAAAATCTAAGGTTAAACCCATTACACTTAAGGACAAGCAAATAAATTAAGGTCAAGGGTGGGGAATTCAGACAAAACAGAAAGCCAAAGGAAAGGCAGGAACTTATAAACACAGAAGTCAAAAGAAGCTGTAAAGAGTGTTCAAAAGTGCTAGAAAATAGTATGAAAAAAAAACTAAAAAGCGAATTTGGATTTGGAATATGAGGAAGTTATTAGTGACCTTATTAACAAAGGTAGAATCAAAAAGTCAGATTGTAACAGACTAAGAGGTAAAAAAAAAAAAAAGGTAGGGAAAAAATATCAGAAATGATCTCTAAGTTTGTTGCAAAAGGAAATAAGGAAGATTATCACCAGAGAAGAAAAACAGGGTATGTGGGATTAAAGACAGGCATTCTTCCATTTGTTTCATTTCATTGCTTTAGAGTGGCTGAACCAGGAAGCAGAGTCGTGCAACCATGACCACTGTCTAATATCAGAATACCTTCATCACCTAAAAAGGAAATTTCTTTTCTTTTCTTTTCTTTTTTTTTTTTTTGAGTTAAAGTCTCACTCTGTCACCCAGACTGGAGTGCAGTGGCCACTCCCGGCCACCACAGCCTCGACCTGCTAGGCTCTGGTGATCCTTCCGCCTCAGCCTTCCAAGTAGCTGGAACTACAGGCATGCGCTACCATGCCTGACTGAGTTTTTGATTTATTGTAGAGATGAGGTCTCGCCAAGTTGCCCAGGTGGGTCTTGAACCCGCAGGCTCAGGGAATCCATTCACCTCAGCCTCCCAAAGCACTGGGATTACAGGCTGAGCCACCGAGCCCAGCTAAAAAAGGAAATTTCATATGCTTTAGCATCCTCCCCTTACCCCGAGCCTCTGGCAACCATTTATTTCTATTTCTATGGATGTGCCTATTCTAGACACTGCACATAAACAGAATCCTGCTGTATATGGCCTTTTGTGTCTTGCTTCTTTCACTCAGCATGCTTTCAAGGTTCATCCATGTTGTAGCATCTGGGAAAATTTTGTTGCTTGCTAAGACTAAATAATATTTCAGTGCACAAATACACCACATTTTAATTATCCGTTCATCAGGTGACAGACATTTGGTTTGTTTCCACCTTTTGACAATTATGAATAACATTGCTATGACATTCATTTACAGGTTTTTGTGAAGGACCTTAAGGCAACTCTATGTTTTAATTTCTTGAGGAACTGCCAAACTATGTTCCAAAACAGCTGCATCATTTTACAGCCACAGCAATATCTGAGGGTTCCAGTTTCTCCACATTCTCACCAACATTTGTTAGTGTCCATCTCTTTTATTATAGCCATCATAGTATGTATAAAGTGGTATCTCATTGTTCTCATTTGCATTTCCTTAATGACTAATGATGGTGAGCATCTTTTCATGTGCCATTTGTATACCTTCTTTGAAGAAACACCTAATCAAATCCTTGGACCATTTTAAAATGTTTTCTTTGACTTTTTATTTGGGGGTTCTAATAGTTATTTATATATTCTGGATACTAGGCCCTTAACAAAGAAACAATTTGCAAATATTTTCTCCCATTCTGTTACTGTGTTTTCCACTTTCTTGATAGTATCCTTTGAAGCACAAAAGTTTTTAATTTTTAAGTCCAACTTATCTATTTTTTTCTTTGATTGTTGCTTCTTGGTGTCATGTTCAACACTTGCCAACTGCCAGGTCATGAAGATTACACCTTTATTTTCTTCTAAGAGTTTTAGCTCTTACATTTGGGTCTTTGACCCATTTTAATCTGATTTTTGCATACGGTGTCAGGTAGAGGTTCACATTCTCTTGCATGTGAATATTCAGTTGTCCTAGTACCATTTGCTATGAAAATTATCATCTTCTCATTCAATTGTCTTTCCTTCCTTGTTAAAAATCAACTGACTATAAAGAAATAGGTTTTATTTTTAGACTCTCAGTTCTATTCCGTTGATCTATCTGACTATCCTTATGCAGGGTAGTAATTTTTTTAAAAAATAAATCTCACACTAGAGTATAAAGAGCAATGGACTTGTACCAAAAAGAAAAAAAAAGGGTCAGGTTCCAGTTATGCCTCTTAGGCAAGAATCAGTCTTGCTAAGACTTATTTTCTTCATTCCCACACAACTGAGAATTAAGTGAGAAGTGAACTTACCTTATACACAATAGAATTACACAATTAAATTTATACATATATTCTTAATGATTAAGCTTACCTCACAGAGGTTGCCAGGAATAAAATAAAGCAACATAGTTAAGAATCCTTAAGGCCGGGCTCAGTGGCTCAGCCTGTAATCAGTGGCTGAGTTGAACGAACTGCCTGAGCCCGCGGGTTCGAGACCCACCTGGGCAACTTGGTGAGACCTTATCTCTACAATAAAAACCAAAAAAATTAGCTGGGCATGGTAGCACGCGCCTGTAGTTCCAGCTACTTGGAAGGCAGAGGGGGAAGGATTGCCAGAGCCCAGCAAGGTCGAGGCTGCGGTGGCCAGGAGCAGCCACTGCACTCCAGTCTGGGCGACTGAGTGAGACTCCAACTCAAAAAAAAAAAAAAAAAAAGAATCCTTCACAATCTGTTTCTAAGAAGCAGTGCCTAGCACATGGAAGGCCTTCAATACATATTTATTAAATGAAATTGACCATTTTCTAATTTTTAAGTTTATTTTCTATGACTGTCAAGATTATGAGGAAACAATTTGTAAATAAAGCATCATACTTCAGTTTCTTTCTTTAGCAATCATTTCGTTGAAAAAAATCAAGTAAATTTCCATTAGGCTATTTCTATCCTTTAATACTATCATCTAATATAAGCACTGAAGAAGGTTCTCCTCATATCATATTTCATAAGGAAAGGAAAGCTTAAAAATCATTAAAGTCAAAGTGAATGCTAAAAATTAATGCCAACCTTATTATTTATTGGTACTTCCTATAGATATACTCTACAGTTACTTTTTTCAGTTCCAGTTTTCTTTTTTTCCCCCAGTTCTAGTTTAACGTCAATATTTGTTCAGAGCAAAGAGCAATCAACTTGACAACCAGCAATATGGAAATATTTTTTTTAAAGAAAGTTTTACTCCAACAGATTGGAATGGTAAAATCTTTCTAATTTTTTAACAACTTTATTGAGATATAATTACCAATCATAAAATTCATCTATTTTATGTGTCCAATTCAATGATTTTTAGTAAACTTACAGAGTTGAAAAACCTTCTCCACCACACAAGTTTTATAATAATTCCAACACCCTAAAAATATCCTACACCCATTTGCAGTCAGTCCCCTAACTAACCCCAGGAAAATTCTAATCAATCTACGTTATGGATACTCCACATAAATGAACTCACACAATATGTAGTCTTTTTATTTAGTGTTATTTTTGGATCAGGTTCTCACTCCATAACCCAGGCTGGACCTCCTAGGCTCAAGCAATCCTTCAACGTCATCATCCAAAGTGGGAGCCCAGCTAATTTTTTTCTTGTAGAGACAAGGTTTCAGCTATATTGCCCAGGCTAGTCTCGAACTCCTGGGCTCAACCAACCTGCCCTCTTAAAGTGCTGGGAATGCAGGTGTGAGCCACCGTACCTGGCCAATATGTGATCTTTTGCATCAAGTATAATGTTTTTGAGGTTCATCCATGTTGAAGCACGCCAGCAGTTCATTCCTTTTATTACTAAATAGCATTCTAAGTTTAATTTTATGTCTATATAAATCAACCCACAAATAATTGTGTCCTCCTTCACAATTGATGAGGTGCCAAAAAATCTACTTCTTATATACTCTATACTACCTTCACTACTTTTCTAAAATACAAATCTGATCACTTACTCCTACTAAAATGTCTTCAATGGTTCCCATCAAGCTATATGGCCAAAAGTCCAAGTTCCTCGGCAGAGCAAACAGAATGGGCCATGCCAATCTGTCAGTCTCACCTCCTATTGCTTTTCTTTAACACTTTACCAATTATCAGTACTAAGGTACATATGGTTCCCCCAAGCTCTCTTCTATCACTTTTATGCCTTTGCACCCATCTACTTCACAAACTTGAATTAATCTTTCAAAATTCAATGAGACACTTCCCAGAGCCAGTTCCTGTCTCACTTTCTCAACTATACCATCTTATTAGCCTGTGCTTTAATCATTTTACTTTTTACACCATGCCTCAACTTTACCTATCTCTCTTACCAAACTCACAAATCAGCACCTAACCTTGTGTCTGAACTTCACTGCTGCTCAATAAGTATTTGTTCAATTAAACTGAATACATTCTGACTACTAGTGTTCTTCTCTCTCTTGATTAAGGAAGATCAATTGCATGGATAAAGTTCACTCTAAAATTGATGTGAAAAGGTCCTAACAGAAATAGTACAGCACAACTGCAAGGTCTACAAAATAGGGTATACTCCAGCGATCAGCAAACTATAGCCCACCAGCCAAATTCAGCTCAGAGTCTATTTCTGTAAATACAATTTTACTGAACAATGCCACATTAATTCAACATACGGCCCAGGACTGCTTTTGCACTTCAATAGCAGAGTTGGGTAAATCCAATAGAGACCATATAGGCTGAAAAGTGTAAAATGTTCACTATCTGGCCCTTCAAAGAAAAAGCATGCTCACCCCTGATATGCATCACAAACCATGTTATGCAGGAAGAAAATATCAGAACTTCCTTCGTAAAAGTTTTTTTCATCTCATCTTTTTAACTTTCTATTTGTATGTATTTTCTAACATAATAACATTAATACAGTAGTGATATATAATCTGTAAATTTTAAAAAGTACATACATTGGGGATGGCACATGCCCAATTTTTTTCTTAATACAGGTGACTCAATTTTTTAAAAATAGTTAAGTCTTAGGACAAGCCGAGTTTACTTAAATTCAGCAATCAAGGTTATTACATGAACAACGTAGTTCTTCTATAAGTGTTTTAAAACACAAAGAGGCCTAGAATTAAACTTTTTCCAAGCTGAAATACTCAAAACATCTCTAAAAAATCTTTTTATAATGCTAAAAATGCAGGTTGTAAGAATATTCAAGTTGAATGCAATAAAATATGAGCTACATAAATCCAAACTACTTCAAAGGTAGCTTATGTTTTTTAAAAAGTTTATTATGACAGACAAATCAAATAAATTCAAACTTATGCTTCTAACCCCTGAAGTTCAACTGCTTGAAAAAAATGGATATATAATAAATATATAAACCAAGAGAATACTTTGCTAGCTAATATTTTAAAAATCTACTTGTACTTCACAACTGAATGCAATTTTGTAACCAAAGTGTTCCTTAGCTATGATAGATAGCAAGACTATTTCTATTTTAAGCAGATACTAACCTAAGGCTCTAAAGAGCCCAGGAAATACCAGATTCCTCCCTTTATAGATCTTAAGCTTAGAAAGGTGGTTTTAGTACTCTAAAGTTGGGGTCTGGTCATCGTCATCAACAAATATGTAAGTTCAAAGTTAATTTACCAATTGAACCTGGATTCACCAGGTTAAAGTTGTCATTTTACGTTGAATCAGATTCTCCAACAAATAGTCACAGCCCCCAGAGAGAACTACAGTCTACTCTGCTCACCTTTAAGGCTTTTTCTGAGGCCTTCCGAGATGACTAGCATCAGACTTTTGAGGAAGGCTAGCCATTAGACAAGGCTTTTCCCCACGATCTGACTGCTTGAAGTGACATCCAGGATCAGGTCGATCCTGTATCCAGGAATCATGACCCTCCCTGAGGCACCAGTCATCATGAGACAGTCAGTGCACTTTGGCACTTCTTGAAAACCACTGGGCTGCTCCTTTAGCTGAAAGGAAAAAAAACATCAAAACCAGAACAAACAAAACAAAGGGGGAAAAATCAGTAATTCAATCTGAAAAGACAGAGCGTGGGGAAAAATATACAAAACAGCCTTGTCTAGATCAAAATTAGCCTTGCCTTGATATAAAGCCCATAGTTTCACTACTTTCTAGTTGCTACACAGTTTATTCCTAATATAGAACCCCTCAACATTTAAAATCTACTGTATTACATGTGAAAAGAACAGTGGAAGTTAAATTACAGTGAAAATACAGCTAAGTAAGTATAATCAAGTTATTTATAAATGACTAGCAGTAGTCTAAGACTTATGTGAGTGTACCTCATCAGGAGACCACATACTTAACATTTTCATTCTCTCAAATTGTAATCTGACTGGAAGAGGCATGAAATACCCAAAGAGGCTGAGTTTAACAGAAAACTGCCAATGTACAGTTAAGCAATCTACTTAGTATTCTTAAAAAACTAGGTTTCCTCGTTAACTGACTTGACGCTAGTAAAAGGAGTACCCCCCCAAACACACACAATGCTCTTGTCCTAGCATTCTGATAAATTTCAATCTTAGTGCTTGCTTGAAATAAGAATGTTCATATCAGTGTGAACTTAAATTTTTAAAAAAATTTTAAAAGTTAATAAATAATAGGATGATGTAAGGCTTACTTAATTTGCTTCAAAATAGAACTTTTAACTATCAGAATCCAGAAAAAAAATATTGTTTTCAAATACAAAACATTCTCCTAAGACATAATGCTAAAGCAAGAAAAAAGCCTTTGAAGTAATTGTTTTAAAGTTCAGATTATAATTTCTTTAAAACATCCTTACCCTATTAATTATTTTACCTTTTCTCTGCCTTTATCCTATATCACCCACATCTCAACTAACTACTACCAAACATCCACATAGATGCCCAAGTTAAAAATCTGAAATTAATACTAAACCAGTGTGTTTTTACTTGTTTGAGAATATGATTAAAGCTATGGATCTCTCTTCCCAGAAAAATGTGCATGCACTCAGATGAACAATGTTTAGATATGATTTTTAGAGCATTCACAGAACTCTCGATCCCAACTATGGACCCTAGGTTTAGCACCTCTGTCAAATACATTGCTTTTATCCTCCTACCATACATATCAAATCTGTCTAGCATACTTACCAAAGTCCTCAAATTTCTGCCCAGCACTAGCTTAGTTTTGGCACTCCCCATGTTTTTTTCTGGGATGTTACATGTACTTTTTTTAATCCTTCCTATTTTACCCTTCAATCCATTTCCTTATGCTTTACTAGAAGAGAAATTTTACCAAAATGCAAATTTGGGGCAATCCCCTCAGGTCCCCTCCCACTGTGGGAGCTTTTCTGTCCCCTCAATAAATCTTGCTTTCAAAAAAAAAAATCCAAATTTGACCATGTGACTAATCTGCTTAAAATCTTCAATACCTCCACTGCAAGTATTAAGAGAATGAAGTCCTATCTCCTTAGGGTGGTATCATTTGCCTTCTACCTGCATTTCAAGCATCTACTCCTACCTACACTTGCCATACTCCAGTTATACATTTTTAACTCCTAACACAGTGCTTTCATGTCTTCATATTTTTGCATACTGTGTTCTCTTCCTGAAATTTCAAGGCTTAATTCTTACTCTTCCTTCAAAACTTAGTTCCCTTTCTTCTGCTCCCTCAGAACCTTGTTTATGTCTGCCATAATGTATTACAAATGATTATATACTTGCCTGTTTTCAAAGACACTATGTTTTCTTGGGGCAAGAGCCTTGCTTAATTCTATCTGTATTCCCCAGTATCTAGAACTACACATAAATGTATGGAGATACCACTATCTTGTGCACAGCCAAAGTTACTATATGTCACAGAAAAACTGCTGCATAATTAATTTAGAACACTTAAACAATTCGAAATCTAAAGAAATTACTCTAGAAGGGCATTTGTCTGTTTGCCTGTTTTTGTAGAGATGAGGTTTAGCCAAGTTGCCAAGGCTAGTCTCGAACTCCTGGGGTCAAGCAATCTTCCTGCTTTCCAAAGTGCTGGGATTATAGGCATGAGTCACAGCATCTGGCCATCTGGAATAGTTTTCACATCAACTCTCTAAAAAATTA
This sequence comes from Carlito syrichta, assembly GCF_000164805.1. NCBI lineage: Eukaryota > Metazoa > Chordata > Mammalia > Primates > Tarsiidae > Carlito > Carlito syrichta. The sequence goes on from NW_007252938.1 coordinate 737,805, forward strand.
AGTTTAATTATCACCAATTCTTTATAAATTGCCCTCATCTGGGTCAGGTGTGTGTGTTATATAAGTATGTATATGTGTGTATACATATATACATACATATATATACACATACACACACATATATGTTATTTTTAAAGATGCTAGCAACATAGACATTCACAACAGGAATTATACTATGTAATCCCTTGGATAAAAATCCCTAAGCCAGGGATAGCAAACACATGGTAGAAAACGGAAATTAACTGCTCCTCTCTTCTTAGCATCTCTTGTCCTCCAACCTTTCTCATACTTGGGATCTAAGAAGATCTTCCACAATACAGCATGCTATATATAAGAAGTATCTTCAGACAGACTGCAGTTTGGCACAGAAGTTAATTTTTCAAGGCTAGTCAATAATCTATTCTAAATCATATCAAACTGATTAGAAATTATCATATTAAAAATATTCACATAGCTGGGCTCGGTGGCTCAGCCTGTAATCCCCCTCTTTGGGAGGCTGAGTTAAGTGGATTGCCTGAGCCAGTGAGCTCAAGACCCACCTGGGCAACTTGGCGAGACCTCATCTCTGCAATAAATCAAAAACTAGCCGGGCATGGTAGTGCGCGCCTGTAGTTCCAGCTACCTGGAAGGCTGAGGCGGAAGGATTGCTGGAGCCCAGCAGGTCGAGGCTGCAGTGGCCAGGTGCGGCCACTGCACTCCAGTCTAGGTGACAGAGTGAGACTCCAACTCAAAAAAAAAAAAAAAAAATTCACAGAAAGTCAATTCCATATTCCTTGAAAACCCATTTCCAAGTTCAACAATTCTAAAGGTTGAGAATTAATTTTCTCTTAAACAAAATACTTCTTTTTTTTTTTTTTTTTTGAGTCGGGATCTCTGTTGCCCAGACTATAGTGCAGTGGCACAATCATGGCTCACTGCAGACTCAAACTCCTAGGCTGAAGGGATCCTTCCTTCTCAACCTCCTAAGTAGCTACACACCCAGTAATCTTTTGTGTTTTTTGTAGAGACAAGGTCTCCCTCTGTTGCCCAGGTTGGTCTTGAACTCGTGGGCTCAAGCGATCCTCTTACTCTGGCTTCCCAAAGTGCTGGTATTACATGTGTGAGCCACTGCACCCAGCACTCTTAAACAACATACTTTTTGCTGGACATGTAAGTTGAAAACATCTCTAACCTGATTTGCTAAATTTGTTCATTTCACAAGCTTTTGGTGTAGTTTGTTTTTTTAATTTGTAGTCACAATGTATTCTAAAACTGTGGTTTCCAAATTTGATTCTACATCAGAATCAACTGGGACACTAAAAATGCAGATTCCTGGGTCTCTAACCAGAACAACTGAAACAAAATTTCCAGAATTACAACCAAGGTGATTTTATTTATTTATTTATTTATTTATTTATTTTATTTTTATTTTTATTTTTTGAGTTGGAGTCT
>NW_007252938.1:739293-768635 GCF_000164805.1 Carlito syrichta
GAACCCGCGGACTCAGGCAATCCACTCACCTCAGCCTCCCAAAGGCACGGGATTACTGGCTGAGCCACCGAGCCCGGCTAACCAAGCTGATTTTAATGCAATTGCTCAAAGCTACTGTTCTGAATATCACAGTAGTTTATCTATGGAAGAACTAGAATTGGACAGTAATAGAAACATCTCTAAGATTCTCCTTACATGTATAGAATCTCTTGCTTGTTTGTTCTAACAGGCTAATAAACATAGGGAGAAAATTACTTCACCCTCTGAATAAAAGTTATTTTGACGTGCTTTACCATAGAATTCTAGATGATAGGTTTATTACTGTAGCCATACAGCTTCATTAGAATGATAAGGCAACATTTATTTTTATATTATTGTTGTCTGTCTACAAATATTCCCTGAGTTTTTCTTCCCATATAATCTTGAAAAAAGGTATATTCAATAGGAGTATTACAAATGTGAATTGCTTAAAATTCAGTAAAGATACTAAATTGAAATATTTCATCAACGTGTTTAAATTATGCATTTTATTATATTACATATTTTTATATACTAATAACTGTAGACGTACACATTTTTATAACATACCAGCAGTAATAAACCCAGGACTTGGGAGAGCAAGGCCAATAAATGGGTAAAGGAAGAAAATGCAAACGATCTGCATTCAACAAATTCTTATTAAATGTTCTTGGAAAGTTGAATGGCCAGGGACTAATACACACAGAGGCATTATACATATGAGGAGAGACCACAAAAAAACTGGAAATATCTTTTTGGAGGGTAGGCCCTTTGTAGTACACTCGGAATTTGTTCCTCTAGATCAGTCAACCAAAGTTTCTATCTGGAAGTTCTGAGGTTACATCATGATTTATGGAAGAAACAACCCAAGTTATGGCAAACAGGTAACTGGTTCTTCCACCATGACAACACACCAGCCTACACTATGTTGAGTGTTCCACAGTTTTACCCAAAAAAAGCATGACATCCCTCCATCCACACCCTCCCTATACACCCAATCTCGCACCAAGCGACTTTTCCCCTGAAGGAAAAGTCCTCAAAGGGAAATGTCTTGCTGGTGTGGAAAAGTAGTGAAACAAAAAGCGGCAGAAGAACCAAAAGGTATCAAAACTGGAGTTCAAAAACTGTTGAGCAGTGGAAAAAGCGACAGGATAATAGATGTACTGCATCAGATGGAGAGTACTTAGAAGGTAACTGAAGGTTAAACATGCAAGAATAAATATACGATATTTTTAATAAATAAGTTCTGGGTTTTGGGGGGATCCCCCCTCATATGTTTAAAACATTCTAATCATAAATCAATAAGTCAAGAGCTAACCTTTACTGAGTCCCTAGAAATATCAACATGAAGAAGTTGCTACAGGATAAACATGAAAACTCAGAAAAACATCTACACACAGAACGTTTGACATTTTCTACCATACCACTGTGGTATCCTTCAAAATTCCTTACGTCTTTTTAAAAAAGAGCATTCCTCCCAATTATTTTAAATATGGTTTAAAAGTTTTTTCCTACACAATTAAATCAAACTTTTAACAGTGTTAAAAGTCACATATCTTCAGCAACTGCAGTGAATAAAAACATTTTATCAGAGGTAGGGGAGGGAGTTGTGGTTTCTAAATCATTTCAGTTACTAGAAATTTCAAAAAATTCTGGACTGTATTTTAAGCATTAAATGCAAGTTATAATTACAAAACTTTGCCAGTTAAGGTAAAACCAAACTATCTAAAATGATTTTTATCTCAAAGACTAATAGACTTTTGCACCATTTTTGAGAGTTGACAAGTTGGATTATAAAACGAAATCTATAGCCTTTGATTACTCATTCCTTTCTATAAACACAATGAGTTATAAAAGCAGTTGTCCTAGTTGTCTTAAAAAGCTGGGACAGCTAGTAAGAGAGAAAAACTCTTAACATCAAAAGCCAACAGATTATTTTGACTGCAAACATCCTCTCTCAGATGTAAACCTCCACAGCAATTGTAACAGATCCAGAAGAACTGAAAAATAATACTACTCTCAGTATTTTCAAGGAAGAGAAAAATAACTGCTACACTATCTTGGAATGTCATTCATCACTAATAAGTTACTAGCAGAATTAACTCCTTTATTTAGTTAGCCACGTGTTCCTGAAATCATAATATAGAATAGTTTTCCACTGCATAGTAGTACTAGGAAGATCTTCACAGAAAATAAAAATAAAAATTTTCAGTAACTGATTTGTTGATCCTACCAAAATATTTGATACATCAGTAGTATAACATGACAAACAGCACTATGAATATTTGGCCACAGGTGTTTATCAACATCAAAGATAACTACTTTGGAGGTAAGCAATATAGTTTTCTTGTGTGTCAGAATCCAAAGCCAAATCTAACTGACTCCCCATAGTGAAAATATTGCAACAACCAGTTTTATCAAACAGCTCCATTAAAAAAAAAAAGGCAAAAAATATACAGTCCAAGCAGTCCTCCAAAGTCCTGTACACAACTGTCCAAAAATGCTACACTATAAGGACACCTCAAACAGTGGCCTAGACTTTTATTAAATGAGACCCAAGAAGATAATAAAGGTTACAAATTACCATGAAAAGATCATATACAGCTCAAGATTTTCACATAACTGTAACTCTTCTCTCCTAACTTATAACACATTGCTGAGTGATGAGCTGTAAGAGAGGACAGGGTATTTCTATTCTTTCGACAAGTAAGTTATAAGAAACTGGGTCATTTTGGCCTGTATGTACTGAGCCAGGTCAGGAAACAATATGTCACCAGATTTTTCCATTAACTATATTTTCTAGCCTCAAAACAACTTTACACTGGACATCTCCATAAATTTCACAAGTATAAGCTATGAGCAACACCCTACATCAAATCATCCATAAGATCCTTGAAGTTAGTCATCCAAAAGTGAAAGGATAAAAATTTACATTACACAAGATTTGATACACGCACAAAGCAGACATTAACCCCCCCCTCTTTAGTATTCCCACACACTTAATATGTATCTCTATTATAGCACTAATAAAGCCATTGTATAGGTGATCACTAAAGGGGGCAGAATCTTTACTTAAAAAATTAAAAGATGATCTCCCCTATAAGACTGTGAACTTAAGAATCAAAAATTCGTCCTGTTCATCCTTGTTATCTTCATCGCCTAGAAATGCTCTGGTCGTAACAATCATTCATAAAAACACTGAATGAATAAAAACAAAATACATACATGACACCTACATAGAAAGCTGAAGTAGACAAACAAGAAATCAAGGAAGTAGAAGGTAAATTGTAAGGATGCACAAAAAAAGAATCAAATGAAAAGGCAGCAGTATATCAGGGAGACTACTGGTCTGTAGGGGCTGAGCTGTCTTTGGAATTTTGATGAATTCTAATGTAGATTTTGGCAATAACAAATGCTATAACCTAAGTAAATCACCTTGTCTCCCTGGATCTCAATTTCTTCATTTGTAAAATAAAAGACTAAATAAATTCTCTATTTCCTCATATGCTATAAGGATGATTTTAAAGCAGTAAGAACTCTTACTCCTGAAAAACAGCACTAGCAGAACAGATATAATAAACCATGTTAGAAGACATGACTCTTAAGCAAAGGATATCGTATAGATGGAACACACAACTCCATAAACAGTAACAGGTCACATCAATAGCAGCCACAGCTAACCAAGAATTATATACACATATCCCTAATGTGGACATTAATGCACATTCACATTCAATAAATCCAAAAAAGAATCAAGTTTTGTTAAAGGCAAAAGTTAGAAGACAGAGACATAAAGGCAAAAACCGTTTTTGTTATTCCCTAGTAGAAACTACAATATAGATGATATCTAGCATGCATGCAAACATACACATACACACAAGAATGACACAAAAAGCATCTTTATGCTTTTATATGAATTGAAAAGCTCCTTAAAATAAGTCACAATTTAATTATTCAAACTAGAATATTTTACAATATTTCACATTTTAGTAAAAATTAATCTGAGGTACATTTTCTCCCCCACCAATGAGTCTTGTTAGGACATTAAGAAGAAAACATGCAGGGGATCAAAAACATTCCTAAACTTGAATACTGAAACAACTCACAGGCTTATGTTCCAACTTCAAAATAAACCTCTTCCTTAAAACAAATGAACCATCTACCTTAGAAAAGTAACAACAGTAATAAATTTTGAACTTAATGTCTACTAGATTCAATAAAACAATGTCTATAATCAATATTGTCAGCACTATGTTTAATACTGTAGAATATAAAAGAGAATTAAAAGATAGGATCACTGCCCACAGGAAAATCCTCCCAACCGTAGTAGAAAGGTAGTTTCATATTATTGTAGACACATAGCCCTATTTCTCCAAAATCCCTCCCAAAGAAAGACCTGGAGGAAAGGTGAACAATTCCAATAGGCATATTTCAAGATTTTTTTTAAGCCATAGAGGTCCCCACAAAACAAATTGTACGAACAAAACAAATCCAGATATATGGGAGCAAAATATATTGTACTCCAAAGGGCATTTCTACAAAGGCAGCAGACAGAGTACCTTGACTGGATAATCTCACATGTAGGAATATTTCAAAACAGAAGATAGAAGTTACTTTTCAACCAAAATCATTAAGGATAAAAACAATCAATCAAAAGACTTCTAATTATATAAAGTTGAATGAACATGTTAATTATTATGGGTCCTATAAAGAGAAAAGTAAGTTTGATAGCTTCAATTTAAAGTGGCGTCTCTATTGCTTGTTTATGTATTTAGTGGATGTCTACCTGTTCCTGATGGTAGCGTGTCTATAATTGGCTATACATGCCAACTAAGTCTAAGCCCAAAAACCCATCAAGTTCAGCTACAGGGCATTCTAAAGCTACTAATTTTCCATAGATTATAGCTTATTTAATTATGGATTATAACCTACCTAAATTTTCCAGCTTGATCTCTATGAATTATATACTAACTTCTCCTTAATATCAACTGCTCAAACAAAACAATTATAGCTCTCTTCCCCCAAATCAAGATGAGGGAATCACAATTCTTTAGTGGTTCCAATGCTTCATGATGGAACAATGCTACGTAGTTTTCTTTACAGTCTACCAAGTACTTTCATATACATTATTTCATTTCAGACTTCTAGTAACCCTATGATATAAGGCAAGTGTAATTCTCTTTATTTCATGGATAAGGACAGCAGTTTAGGGAAGACAAGTCACTGGTATAAAGTTCAACGCTAGAAAGTAGAGGAACCAAGATTAGAACCCACACGTGCTGGCTCTATGTCCAAATTATATTCCACAACATCACACAAACAAAAGTAATTCTAAAAGTTACTGAACTTAAAATCTATACTTTTCCTATTTAATCAAACCCTTATAAATATCATAGAAATTAAAATTAAGATTCTAAAGCAAATACAGAGTATGGGTAGTAGTCTAAAAAACCACCTTTCTATCAAAATGTTAAAAAAACAAATATTCAAGCCTAGTTTAAATACTACAGTAAGAACACCTCAAAGTTTAAAAAAAAATACTATCATATTTGCTCTACTACACCACACACAACAGCTCTGAATAATGCATTTTGGTAGAGAATAGGTAAAGCTAGCTATACCTTTTTTTATACTATATTTGATTAGAGGAGATGAAAATGTCCAAAACTCTTCACTTTTTCTAGTCTTAACCTCTTCTTGGTTTTGCTGTACTCTAACCTAGAGGTCTCCACAATGGAGTGCAAATGACAAATTCACTGAAATATGGGAAGAAATTATTAGAATGCTGTTTCCTTTTTTTTCAAACCTAAAGAATTCATTTTACTAATACTTAAGATAGGAATTAAACCTGACACCCTCACATAAACCCATAAACCATATATAATTGGAGTTGAGGTAAGCTCAAAAGTTTTTCACATAAGGGATTCCTACTCAAGAAAATATGGAAACCACTGCTACAAACAACAAAGATGAACCCTAGGAGACAGATGACTCTAGACTGCATTGAATCAAAAAGAATACCTATTAAAGGTGTTCAGTATCCTACAGGGCATATACAAATAAAGATTTTTCAACTGCATTTGCACAATCCATGTGATATAAGCACAACTTACCTCATCCTGGACTCCACTGGTGGTAGTCAACTTGCTCCCATCAGTAATTGTAATAATTATTGCTGGCTCCAAGAAAAAAGGGTTTCTTCCCTAAAATGATAAAACACATTGATCATGTTAAGGTTTATACTTTGGCTTAATTTTGTTGAGTAAAAAATTAATTCTCAGAACAAACTATATACAACTCCTCTTTCTTGTTAATAAATTTCACATGTAGTATATACTGGTTTGTACATTTTTAAAAGATTTAGAAGGCCACATAAGCTAAACAGTGGTTAACACTGAAGTAAAATTAAGCAGAGAAAAAGATGGATTTTCACTTCTTTTTACATTTTTTATTGCTTTAATTTTTACAGTATTTATATTTATGTAACTAAAAGATTTTTAATTTCTTAAGAGGGCCACTAGTAATTCCATCCTAATTATTTGACTTTTTTAGATACTACAAATTACAATAGGAAAGACAGCATTTCCTGAGAACTTTCTTAAAGAGGAAGGCAAGAGAATACATGAACATTATCATCATCTAGGCATGTAATCAAAATGTCTACAAATGGCAGGTATATGATCTAAAGAATTTTAAGAACTAGCTAGGTTCCATGGAAATACTAGGGCTACTCTGAGCTTAGTACAAATTAGCAATAGTACAAGATGAGAAGTTAAAGGAAGGCTATCAAAAGAAAATGCTTAGAGAAAAGAGTACAAAACACAAATGGTAGCAGAGGCAATGGAACAGTGGCATAGGCTCTCAAATGCTCTATATAGAAGGTAAAATAACTTCAAGAGCTTCCATTCACATCTCTGGCAAGCCTACTCTATGATTACTATGATCGGTTCTAGGTGACACATTTGGTAAAGGACCAAGACAAACATGTGTTTGTATATTACACATAAATAACTCACTTGAAATATTATGCATCCGGTATAATTCTTTAATACAAAACTAAGACAAAGGGTAGAAGTTTCAAGATAAACCTTCCACTTGAAATCAAAGTAGCAAATTCTCTGCTTCTAACAGTAGCAAGAACTGAATACAGTTTTGATGGATATAATATAGAACAGTATACGGCGAATTTTAATGTGCTTGTGAATCACTTGGAGATCTTGAAATAAATGCAGTTTCTGATTTAGTAATTCTGGGATGGAGACTATAATTCTGCATTTCCAACAAGACTGCAAGCTAGGAGACACTAATATCCACAGACCATACTTAGAATAACAAGAAAGTATTAAGGGTTATACGCATGTAATATTCTATAGTTCTCTAACCTTTCCCTTACATTCATATAACTCTCAATTCCCAGCATATACTCAATATTTGTTGAATGAATTTACAGTCACAGTATTTATGTGATTATAGCCTTATTATCATAAAGTGGGAGGAGAGATCTGATAGATTAAATTTCTTGTCGAGCCATACAACTTTTAAGTGGCATGTGTACTTTTCTAATTGGTGCCCAAGAAAAAAGCGGCTCCAGAAAGAGAAAGCTTTCTCTGGTTAAATAAACTTAAAATATGCTGGATATAACCTCTAGAATACTTTGAATGTACCGCAGCATTAAATTATCACAGGAATCTTACAGAAAGAAAACTTGAATTAATTTACCCTTCCTTCCTCCTCTGTTACATTTGTGTTAAATGAAACTCATTTTGGGAAGCATTACATTATATTGCCTCTCATGCCACTTACCCACAAAATGAACAATAAATTGTAATAATACAGTTTGTCTCAATGTTCATTTCCACCTCTTAACTTTGACTGTTTGCTTTTCCTTTCCCTTGCTCACAACCTATCCAATTCCTACTCATTCTTTTTTTGTTTGTTTGTTTTTGAGTTGGAGTCTCACTCTGTCATCCAGACTGGAGTGCAGTGGCTGCTCCCGGCCACCACAGCCTCGACCTGCTGGGCTCCGGTGATCCTTCCGTCTCAGCCTTCCAAGTAGCCGGAACTTCAGAAGTGCGCTACCACGCCCAGCTGATTTTTGATTTATTGTAGAGATGAGGTCTCGCTGCCCAGGCGGGTCTCGAACCCGCGGGCTCAGGCAATCCACTCACCTCAGCCTCCCAAAGGCGCGGGATTACAGGCTGAGCCACCGAGCCCGGCTCCTACTCATTCTTTAAAGGCGCAGTTTAAGTTTATTCTTCCATGAAGCCTTCCCTGATCACTCTGGCCTTCAATAATCAACCCTCCCCAGAATAGTGGTAGTTTTCATACTTTAATTAAATAAGTAAGATAAAAACATGTTTCTTCAAATATTAGATTGAGAGGTTTCATGGAACATATTTTGAATACAACTTCCCTATAGCATTTATCCTCTCTCCTTTTGAAATAACTTTTAATTTAAATATGAGTTTATATGCAATCCTGCACTACAATGTGAATATACTTAACACTGCTGAACTATGTACTTAAAAATGGTTAATATGGTAAATTTTGTTATGTGTCTTTTACTACAATGTTTCAAAAAATATACCATCTTGTATTGTTTGATATTTTTGTGTTTGAATACCCTGAAGGCAAGGAACATGTCATACTTCTTCCACATCACTAAGCAAATAATGAGCACAAAGTATTTGAGCACTTAAATATTCATTGGTTCACTGATTATTGCTTAAGATAAAACTGTCCAACTTCACAGAACTATTTAGAATTTTTCAAACTTCAACAAGTTTCAAAAAGTGTACATATGTGTTACCTTTACCTCAACAAATGAGGTAAAATAAATGAGTACTGCCCAAAATCAACATACAATTTATGAATCTGCTGGGTTATCAGGGTACAAAAAGGAGCACTGCCTCCCTCCTATCTGTCTAATCATCCACTATCTACTCATTCATGTTAGTCATTCAAACATTTATTAAATGGCTACTGTATATTGGTCATAGTGTTAAGTGCATGACACATAATCTCTACTCTCATACATAATAAATATATGTACATATAACAATAACTCTCCTCCGTCTTGGTCTCTACTAATAGCATGTGAGCTCATAAACTGGCAAAGGGAGATAAAGAAAACCAAGATGACATAATATCTTCAAAACTACTGTACCTTGCTTCTATCCTTAAACTAAAATTACTTTTATTGACTTGTTGCCTTTCAAAAACAGCAAAGTTCTAAAAGCTACCACAATATAGATCAAGTACTTGTGGTAGGCTCTTCTGGATCACTTCTAAATTTTTTTTTTAAATGGTGATAAAATATGTTTATTTACTTTGTTGAGTCAGAGGATTATAAAAAAAATTATTGGTAAAGTAGTTATCAGACAAGCACATTTTAACATAAGCCAAAGTCAGATTTTCTGGCCAAAAGTCTGACACCCATGCATGAATATTCTTGTATAAGTACAATGAAGAGAATCTTTCAGAGGCCAGAGACTTAGTCATTATCTGTAATTAAGGAACAACAACCTACTGTGTTATCGGAGCCTTACAGATGATGTCCACCCAAAAACTCATAAATATTTTTTAGGGTCCATGATGTCTAAAAATATTTTTTTGAGTCCATGATTATCTAAAAATATTTTTTAAGGCCCATGATGTCTGAAAAATTAATTAAATTTACATTACTAAATTTAAAATATATTAAAAATTAACAGAAAGCCTGAGTTACTACATTTAAGCTAAACTTAAACACAATCAAAGCTATTTTCTTAGATAACAAAACAAAGCTTTTAGTTGAAACTTCCCTAGTGTGTTAGAATACACAACAGTCTCCACAGAAGCTATGCCTGAAAATACTGTAACGTGGCTTTTAATAATAATAAAGCAGGCCAGGCACAGTGGCTCATGCCTATAATCCTAGCACTTTGGGAGGCCAAGGTGAGAGGATTGTCAGAGCTCAAGGGTTCAAGACCAGCCCGGGCAACTTGGCGAGACCTCATCTCTACGATAAATCAAAAAATTAGCTGGTGTGGTGGCATATGCCTGTAGTTTCAGCTACTTGGAAGGCTGAGGCAGAAGGATCTCCTGAGCCCAGCAAGCCGAGGCCGTGGTGGCCAGGAGCATGCCCCTGCTCTCCAGCCTGGGTGACAGAGTGAGACTCCAACTAAAAAAAAACCCAAAATAATAAACAATAATAAAACATTTATATTATCTCATTTGGCCACAAAAAAAACTTGGTGAAGTAAAATATTCAGAGAGATTAAATGATATAACTCAAAGCAGCCTAGTTGGTAATTAGCAAAGCCAGAATTCTAATAAGATGCTCTAATGCTAAAAATCACATGGTCTTTCTTGTAGCATCTGAATGTCCTACAGATAGTGGCCAAAATTTCTTAGACAATTCCATACCAAGCTGGATTGTGCCATATTTACCTAACAACAAACGTTAACCTGTTAGAATCAGGTTGTTTTGTTTTGTTTTTAAGATTCTACACAGTCAGGCGCTATGGCTCACGCCTTAATCCCAGCACTTTAGGAGGTCGAGGCAGAACTGCTTGAGCCCAGGAGTTCAAGACCAGCCTAAGCAACATGGCAAGACCTTGTCTCTACAAAAAAATTTTTTTAAATCAGCCAAGGTGTGGTGACACACATCTGTAGTCCCAACTATTCAAGAGGCTGAGGGGGGAGGATTGCTTGAGCCCAGTTGTGTGAAGGCTGCAGTGAGCCATGATCATGCCACTGCACTCCAAGCTGGGTGACAGAGTGAGTTTCAACTCAAAAAAATATGTGTGTGTATGTGTGTACACATATATATGTGTAAATACTATCTGCAGTATAACCACAGTAGGACTATTCCCTTACTTGGTGGCTTCCTGTTCTGTGACTTTTTACCCATCAATTCAACAAATAAATCAACACACCCTCACCCAGCACAAATACAGTGAAACAAAATACAATAAACAGCAACATTTACTTTTAAAAACTGTATAACTTCAATCAAATTTAAAACAGTATAAAGAGGAGCATAAAGTATAAAAAGTTCTTTAGTATCTTTAAATTTTTTGAAAAATTACATAAAAATCAAACACAGAAAAATAAAAATACTATCAATTTCATTGCACCAATCAAGCCTAAGATCCCTTCCCCTCTAAGATAAAAGAATTTAATTTAGTTAATAACACACTAAAAAAGTAATAGTTAATATACAAATTGGAATAATAAAGACTAAGTCAATATAACTGATACACAAAAGGAAGTATTTTATTTCTTCAGGAAAAAAGTATCCTTATTATCTATTATATAAGTGTTTGAAATTCACAAATTTATTTAAGCATGAATTTCTAAATCACTAGCAGAAAGTAAACATGTTGCTCCAAGATAGTTTTCGTATATACTGTTTCACACTGTTCCTCTCCTGCCTTTTACAGTATATGTATTCTTGACATCTGCATAAATAATTGGCATTTTTCTCTCTCAATATTATTGCTTACCCAGTAAATTAAGACACAGCTATAGTTACCTGCTAATATTAAGGCTTTTTTCATATTTTGCAAAAAATTATTTAAAATTTTAATATTTCCAAAGTCTAAAGTAGGGTTAATGATTTAATTACTGCAATATGTTAGCTCCTATGTGGTGCCAAGGCTATGCCATTTAATACTTCTCAAATTCTTAAATTTAAGATCAATTATTTTACATTTCTAGTCTTAATAAATGTTTTTAAATCACTCAATTTGTAGACAGTCATTACAATTTCCCTCAATATCCACTTTGGCCATAAAGTTATAAATAGCTTTAATCATAATTATAATGAGATATTTTTAAAAAGTAAGCTCTGCTATGACAAAGGCAGCCAGCAGAGGGACTAAAAGTTTACTTTTGCCATCAGAACAAATTCACACGTTTTAATCTCAGAGCAGTGGTTCTTGCAAAAAGAAATACAGACATATCACTAGAATATATAATGCAAAGTATAATGTTCTACTTCTACAGCTATTCACTAATGGGAATTGTTTTATTACTCAAAAAAACCTTGATTTTAATATTGGTCAAAGCCTCAAGTAAGAGTTTTGCCACAAGATATTATAAAGTAAAAACTTTCACTTCATTTAAAATTTCCTATTACAGTTTTCTCAACAATTAGTATGGTGTTAAACAACTCAATTAAAGCATAAAATCTCAATAATAAGAAAAGTTAAATAATATATTTAAGGTAAACTTATATTATCCGCCAGAACCTATTTTTATTTTTGCAAAGAAAATGTTTTTGAAAATGGTTATTTTGAAAGGAAAACTGCTTTGAAAATGCAGCATCCAAGTAATTTCCCCCAAATATAAACTAATTTGGATCCCAGGAACAGATTTAATTTGACCCAAGAAACTGAAAATATAGCAGCGGAGGACCACAGAGACCTTAACTCATCTTCCGAAGCAAAAGAAAGGTATCCCTGCACATTGAATAAAAATTGTAGTGCTACCTTTGCTACAGGACCAAAGGGCCCAAGTTTTCTTCCACTGTCACCACACTTTCACCATATGTGCAAGTCCTTTGAACAATCCCATAAAAGATAGTAAAGTGCCTGCCTGTGCTAGAGTTTTCCCACAGTTTAATAGAAATTAAAGAGAAAATGTGCAGCACCAAGAGTTAGCCCTCTGGCATTCCTATGATAACATCCTAAGTTAACCCACACCTATTACACAGTATAGTTGCTTCACTATATGCCAGGAACATGTTGGCCAACAGAATTCAACAAATGAGATGTTAAGGTGTATATTCCTAGGCCATAGCTTATCACCAAGCAAGAAAATTTATTAAAAACTTCTAGAAATAGCTTATGCTTTTTTTCAATCTAAAGCTTCTTTTTCAAGTAAACAATAGCAACAAGAAAAAATGTTAAACATGAAGGCTACCTTGAGAGAGAAGTACTGTATCACTAAAGGTTCTCATGCTTATACTGGACAAGTATTTCTTAATATTATTGTCAAAACTTCTATAATGAGGCCAGGTGTGGTGACTCACACCTGTAACCCCAGCATTTTGGAAGGTCAGGGGAGAGAGGATTATCTAAGTCCAGGGGTTCGAGATCAGCCTGGGTAACATGGTGATACCTCATCTCTACAATAAGTTAAAAAACTAACCCACCATAGCGGCACATGCCTGTAACTCCAGCTACTTGGAAGGCTGAGGCAGAAGGATCACCTGAGCCCAGAAGGTCGAGGCTGCAGTAGCCATGATTCTGCAACTGCACTCCAGCCTGGGCAACAGGGCTAGACTCTGAGACAGACACACACACACACACACCCCTGGCAACAGGGCTAGACTCTGAGACAGACAGACACACACACACACACACACACACACACACACACACACACACACACACACACACCCCTTCTGCAATGGTTAAATTGATAGACTAGATGACGATCTCTAAGTTCCTCCTACTTACATCTTTGTAGAATAGATAGTAAAAATACGAGGAAAATGAAGCCTGTATTACCTATCCTATTACTTTCTTTCCTCTATTACTATAGATAAAAGAGGCAACAATATATTTTCCTCTAAAATATGAGAAACCATCTCATATTCAGAAAATGTTTCTAATTCTTGGCTATACATATCTGTCAAAATTCAGAATCTAAAAAATATAAAAACATCAGCTGGGCATGGTGGCTCACACCTGCAATCTCAGCACTCCAGGAGGCTGAGTGGGAGGACTGCTTGGAGGCCAGGAGTTGGAGACCAGCCTGGGGAGCAAAGTGAGACCTTGTCTATACAAAAAATAGAAAAAAATTAGACAGGTATGGTGGTACATGCCTATAGTCCCAGGTCCTCGGGAGGCTGAAGGGGGAAGATCACTTGAGCCCAGAAGTTCCAGACCACAGTGAGCGGCGATCGTGCCACTATACTCAAGCTTGGGCAACAGAGACTGTCTCAAAAAATAAAGAAATAATAAAATATAGAAACATTAATATAAACATAATATTCTTCTCCTTTAAGCTAATTTCTAAAATTGCATCTTAGGGTGCAATTCACATCCAGAACTTATTAGTCATGATATACTGAAAATAATTAAACTGTTATAATACTTTCCAAACCAAGTCAACTAGAATAAATAACATTCATTAGATCAGTAGTGTTTAAACCTGAAACATGCATACCACAACCAGAATTTTTTCGATGTCTGCTTATTACCTGAACTAAAACTATTACTTTTTCTTTATATCACTTCCCTCTTTTTAGCCTCAAGCTATAGCAATCAATCCGATCTATGAAATCATAGTTTTGGTGTTAATTATATTTATCAATTCAATAATTCATTGCCATTAATATTGTCAACTTTTTTTAAAGGACAGAGAGGTTCACTAAATTACAGGAGTGAATAGACAATGGTAATGGTAATTGCACATTCCAAACAAAATACAATTATTTAAAGTCAATAAAGGCCTGACAGGCTTACATCTAAAGCAATAATCCAAGGCCAGAATTACAAGGGTTTTTTGTTGTTGTTGTTTCAGATTTCAGCAAGATTATTACTTTTATTGTTAAAAATCTCAAGTGGTGTGGCATAAATGAATCTTTTAATGTCAAAACTCTAAAATACTCATCTTAAGAAATTAGTGCTTTTAAAATAATACCTTTGACTATATACAAAAGATCTCTGAAGGATATATTAGAAATTGTTTAACCATGGTTGCCTCTGTAGAATGGAAGTGAGCAACTACATAACTTTTCATAACACTTCAACTTTTTCAACCATGTGCATGTATTACATATTCAAAACAAATACTCTCCAAAACTAAAATATGCTTATTATCCCAAAATAAAACTTTTAAAAAACCTGCTAGTGTATAAAAATCTAGTAAGTTAGAATACATTAAGATCTATAACTATAGAAAAAACATGTTAAAATTTCACATTAAAAGATATTTTTGTACCCCACATCTTTAAAATACATAAAAACAAAAAATAAAAAAGATATATTTTTAGTTTCAAGCAATTCCATTACACAATTGTATGCCAATACAATTCCTTTATTCAACCATAAAATCACTTATGTTAAAAAATATTATAGCATTAAGGACAGGTAAAATAATAAGACTAGCAAAAGTAGGGGGGATTCCACATATTTAATATAATGACTAAAGAACCATCCTAGAATTTGATTAAATAAGAGACCTAATAGTAATAATGTAATAAATAGTAATAGTTGAAATAAGAATTCAAGAATTACTCAAGAAGGACTTTTTAAAAAAAATATTAAGCAAACTCAATAACTGATAGACCTAAGCATAACTCAAAAGACAGTAATATAAATTCAATATATCTAAAATGTTAAGTTTAGTAATTTGGCAGAATTTGAGTTTTACGTTTGAGCTAGAGTCTGAAGTTTGACTATGATCACTCTAACAAATAAACTGGTTTGGGAAATAGCTAAAAAGTAGCACCAGGCAAATCACCTTTATGCTGGCATAGAGTTAATGAGGGTATCAGATATATAAATAGAATTTTACTTATAGTAGCATTCTGAATAAAAAACCTAATATACTCATTTATGAAATGAACTGGGTAATATTAACTTGGGGAAAAATTATTCCAGCAAAGTATATAATAATAAACATGTTATAAGTTTTTTTAAGTTTTAAAAAAAGTCAAGATGTAAACATATTTTCAAAGACAGGTGAATGAAGTCATAGAGTAATAATGGTACAATTTAATTTTAACTAAAAAAAAATCTGCCTATTCTCTCAAGAGCAATCATCTCCTTGGGTTGTTGATTACCAAAAAATCTACAGATATTAACTTTGCAAAAGTCTAAACCCCAACTTGAACTCAACACTGAACTCAATTGTAAACACTATGACAAGCAGACCTTGAATGTAAGATAAAGAAGCAGAGAAAGAACCATTCTGGTTACTTTCTAAACATCCATGCTGCAAATATACTCTCAAAACAATCAATTCCCACACACAACAATGTCCTACAAAAAAGGCAGAATTCTATGACAGTCTTCTATACAAATAGCTTAAAGGACTACAATTGAAAATGAAGAGCAACTGCCTAATAAATGTTTCAGACCAGAAAACTTAGCAATAAGGCATTAAATTTTAAAAAGGAAAAAAAATTATGATAAGCACTTGGAAAAACTCTGACAGTACATTGTTTCCCATATGCTATGGCTGAAAGCCAACCTGAAAATAATTTAATTGGATAAGACATAATGTGAAATTAGTTTTAAGGGGCCCTGTTTTGTTTTTAAAAATGTAGATTTTTAATATTTTGAGGAAGAAATTGGTACTAACCCAATTTCACTAAGTTTTTTAGCAGGAAATACTTAAATTTCTCTAAATCCATTATGTAAGTATATGTACTTGAATAAAAGTTTCTAGGAATTCATTCTTGTAGATTTGAATTCAAACATTTATTGATGCTTATGCTAAAATACCTTCACAAGTGTTTATAGATTTAAAATTTTCAAAATTGACATTTTTGGGAAACATAATATTTGGACATACCCTTTTAAAAAATTGTTTATAAGCCTCCCAAACTACAAAGAAACCCACCAATGGTTTTACCTTAGAAATGTGCCTCATGAAGCAGATGTCACATATGAACGACTGCACAGATTGCTACATGTCTTAGAATGTTACTATAGCTCATTAAAATGGAAATTCTAAGAACATGGCAAGATAACCCTTTGTTACATTAGGATTTACGTTCAATATAATCTCTCTGGGATCAGACATTACCCATTTTGGGTTAACAATAAATTTTGGAATAAATACCTTTTACTTTACTTCCTCATATGGGCCCAATATTCTGGATGCAGTGTCTTGGTTTTTATTTCTGACTTACTAGTTTGATAAATGGGATTGCAGAACTAAAATTCAAGAATTTTACATTCATTGTTACATTTCAAATTACATAAATGATTAAGAACTATCACAATCCAGGAATTACCAGAGGCCACCAAGGCATCATTTTGTTAATTCCTGATCATCCAAAAGTACTGTACCTTTTGCAACATCACCTGCTGTTGTTTGTAGCCTAAACTTTCACAAAGTCCTGGATAATCATCTTCAATTCCTTATTTAAAATAATCAATTGTTTTCAATTCTTTCAGAATAATTCCATTTCAATGTTTCCAGTGTTGAAATTCCAGAATAACCACAAGACTTTGATGCTATTTCATAATACCTAACAACGTTCACTAGCTTTAGTGGAAAGTTTAACACACCAGTATTAATCATGTCATTTCATACTTATTTATTATTACATCACCTAATAGTTAATTAATACCACAACTGCTTTTCCTCATATACTCAGAACTGATTTCCTGTCCGCAATAAAATCTTTTGGATGGTATAATCCTTCCAAGAACTTTCACCACGAGCCCCACATTTAGAAAAAAGTAATGAATGAAAAGTGCCAAAATGTCATACTTTTCTGAGGCATACACAAAACAGGCAATAGTATGTACGGTTTAGAATAAAATTTGATAGTACTCATCATTAAACTGACATAAATTTGTCCTTTGGTTATAACTAACCCTCTTAATTGTAACATTTTTAAGTTAAGGTACTTTCCATATACAAGTATCTTTCTCAATATACCAATAATCAAATTTTGAATCATACAACCCTAAAAAAATTTCATGAAAATAATTCCTCCTAGGCTTATCCTATTTTCTTTCCTCCACATAAATCTACATGACAAATAAAAGGAACCATACTTTTTACACTTAACATCTCTTCTAGACAAGAACATCTTCCCCTACATCCCCATCCCAACTACCACCAACTTGAATTCTAAAATATACAATTACAAAGCTCTAGAAATGGACTCCTCTCTACTTTCCTCAAAAAAGCTTAAAACCTTGCTTGCTTTGAAAATCAAAAAATTTTTTTTTAAAAAAAGTATTATAAACGTTTTTGTTGTTGTTTGAGTTGGGAGTCCTCGCCCAGGCTGGAGTGCAGTGGCACACTCACAGCCACCCCAGCATCAACCTGCTGGGTTCAGGCAATCCTTCTGCCTCAGCCTTACAAGTAGCTGGAACCACAAGCACATGTTAGCACATCTGGCTAATGTTTTTCATTTATTTATTGTAAAGATGAGATCTCACCAAGTTGTCCAGGTTGTTCTCGAACCCATGGGCTCAGGCCATCCCCTCACCTCCCAAAGTACAGTGATTACAGGCTTGAGACACCATGCCCAGTCAACTGTTTTTAAAAACTGAAATTTTGGGGAAAAGATTTAAGGAACACCAAGAGAAATGTATTTTCAGAGCAATCTAGAGTTGCAATTCAAAACCAAAACCATCAGGTTCTCTAAGGCAAGAGATTTTACTTTAGCTGGGACCACTGGACAGCTAATTCTGGCTTTTCATTATGCATCATGTGTCACACAAAGATGTTTCAGTCAATAATGGACCACCTATATGACACTGCTACCATAAAATTATAATGCAGCTGAATTATAATTCTATATATAGGATAATATAATAATAATAATTCTGATTCCTATTGCCTAGTAACATCTTAACAATCCTGAATGACCCTCTGTAGGCCTAGACTAATGTGTGTGTGTTTCAGTTTTTAACAAAAAATATTTAAAAGGTTAAAAATAAATATATAATTTTAAAAAGTAGAAACAAGCCGGGCTCGGTGGCTTAGCCTGTAATCCCACGCTTTGGGAGGATGAAGTGAGTGAACTGCCTGAGCCCGTGGGTTCAAGACCCGCCTGGGCAACTTGGCGAGATCTCATCTCTACAATAAATCAAAAAATTAGCTGGGCATGTTAGCGCACACCTGTAGTTCCAGCTACTTGGAAGGCTGAGGCGGAACAATCGCCAGAGCCCAGCAGGTCGAGGCGGCGGTGGCCAAGAGCTTGCCACTGCACTCCAGTCTGGGCAACACAGTGAGGCTCCAACTCAAAAAAAAAAAAAAAAAAGTAGAAACAAGCTTACAGAATAATATAAAAATCGTTTCTCACCTTTTTGGCTAAGATCAAGTGTAGGATAATATTTTTAAAAATTTGTACAGCTGTATGTGTTTATATTTTAAGCTAAATGCTACTACAAGCATCAAAAAGTTTTTAAAAATTTAAGTTTATAATGTAAAAAAGCATAGCCATCTAATTTATTATTGGAGAAAAATATTTTTTATAGATTTAGTACAACCTAAGTGTACAGTGTTTATAAAGCCCACATTAATGTAATGTCCTAGGCCATCACATTCATTCACCGCTCGCTCTGACTCACCAACTTTCAGTCCTTCGAGTTCCATTCACATTAAGTGCCCTATCCAGGTGTGCCATTTTTTATCTTTTATATCGTATTTTTACAGTATCTTTTCATGTTTAGATGTTTAGATATACAAATACTTACCACTGTCTTAACAGTTGCCTACAGTATTCAGTACAGTCAGAGGCGGTACAGTTCTGTAGCCTAAGAGCAATGGACTACACCATATATTCTAGGGGTGCAGTAGGCTATACAATCTAGGTTTGTGTAAGTGTACTCTGTGATGTTCACATAACAGAATTACCTAATGATGTAGTTCTCAGAACACATCCCCATTTGTTAAGCAATGCATGACTGTACATTAGATTAGAAACCTTAATTCTGTTTTTGTCAAAATTTTCAGATTACAAAGGTTTTATCCTGTTAAGTGTTTACCATAATACTGGGGATGATAATCCTCCTATCAAGTACCAGGCAGGCACCTTGCTAGGTGATTAACAAATATTATTTATAATCCTCACAAAAGTTTTCAAGATTAGTATTGCATCAATTTTGTAGATGATGACCTGATGCTCAAAGAGGCTACGGAACTTGTCAACACAACACATGCCAGGGGGTGGCAGAGCCAGGCACAGCCAGTTCTAATAAAGCAGTTCTTTCCAAATCACCACACTGCTTATTCTGAAAAAGGCAGGATTTTAAAAAAAATCTCATGTACTCATAACTTCAATTTTTAAAAATTCAAATAAAAGGAAACTCACAAGCAATAATATATTATTATAATAATTAATTGTTCTCATCACTTAATCTTGATCACAATCCTACAAGGCAAGTCTTTTCATCCAATTTGTCTTGTGGGGAAACCGAGGCTAATAGGTAATATGATTTGTGAGGTCATGAGTGGAATGAGACCTTATAAATCAATCCAGTCACATTTTTCTGAATCTTAAGGCAATGCTTAGAAATTTTCAAAACTACCTTAAGTCAAAGGAAAACATGGTAGTTAACTAACTAAAAAACTATCCAGGTAAAAGGTTACAAATGTAACCCTAATACTGGGACACATACTACACTGGAAAAATCCATTAAGTAAATGACAAGGTTAATAACTCCGTATTAACTAACCAGATAACCAAAACTTAATAAACTATAAAGTACAATCAAAAGTGCCATTATAAACGTATCTTCATATTAGAATCTAGGTTTTTAAATAATTATGATAAAATCCTTTAAACTATCTTCTACATTTATACTTTTACTTTTTTTCAAGCAAGAGGAAGGAAGGAATCCAATGAAGCTAACTTTGTAACAAAGAGTATTTAGATAGTGTTACAAGAAAGGCTAAATGTAACACAGTGACAAAATGAAACGCCCAGTTTTCAAACATAGATTGAAAGAATTCATACTGCATTACAGAACTATATATAAAACTATAGATAAAAAGTAACTCAGATTTACTGGTTATACCTTTAAATAAAACACATTATTAAATAATATACAAATTACTAATAAAACCTGCATAACTGCTCGATAACTAATTACAATCTTTTAGAATATTTCATAAATGTGAAGAAATTAAGCATTCTAACCTTTCTGGGCCTTACTTTCTTCACCTATAAAATGAGAAAGATGGAGCAAACATCTAAGATCACTTTCATTCTAAAGCCCTATAAAACAATAATCAAAAATAAAACATGAAAGTCTAATGAAAAGTTTATGTAAAATATTTCAGTATGCGCACAAGTTAAACTTTTTTTAAAAGAATGTATACATAAAAAAATTCACTAAGCTTCACACTTAGGATTGTGTGTTTCAGCTATATCTCAACAAAAATATTGGGGGATGGAAGACAGAATCAGGAAATAAAGACAAACCAAAAGGAAATGAAACTTTAATATTTTGTTTGTAGTCTTGAAATCATGCTTAAATTGTACAGATTAATAATAAGAGCAAACAAAAATAAAGTCGGGCCCAGGAGTAAGAGACAAGTCTGAGTAACATAGCAAGACCCTGAATCTACAAATTTTTCTCTTAATTAAAAACAAAAGAAATCCACCAAATAAAAATATATCATACATATAAATTTGTATGAAGGTTTTAAGGGCTGAAAATAATTTTAAGAGACATTTCAGATCTCTCTGCTCTCTCGTCTCTCTCCTCCCTCTTAAAAAAGAAAAAAAGGGACATCTCAAAATATAAAATACTGAAGAAATCCAAGACATGAGCATGGCCAAACAATCCTTTTAGTTACTCTGGTCCACAAGTGACCTTAAACAATTCAAAATACTCAAGTAAGTTGAATTCTTTCATTCAAATATTAGATCTGTTTCTGGTCTTTTAATTTCCAGTTATATATAGTTTAATATATAATTATTGACATTCTCTTATATGAAGAGAAAGTAAAATTATCTTTAAAGGAGAAGTAGAACCTATTTTATTTGCCTTTTGCACTTAAGATTGGTTTTGCGCAATTTCTCATTAAGAATGCAATGATGGCCTGTAATCTCACGCCTTAGGGAGGCTAAGGTGAGTGGATTGCCTGAGCCCGCAGGTTCGAGACCCACCTGGGCAGTGAGACCTCATCTCTACAATAAAACAAAAAATCAGCCGGGCATGGTAGCGCATGCCTGTAATTCTGGCTACTTGGAAGGCTGAGGTAGAAGGATCGCCGGAGCCCAGCAGGTCGAGGTTGCGGTGGCCAGGAACAGCCACTGCACCCCAGTCTGGGCGACAGAATGAGACTCCAACTCAAAAAAAAAAAAAGAATGCAATGATGATCTTAAGATACTGTTTTTCTTTTTTTGAAAGAACATAACCGGGCCATTTTTTTTTTTTTGATTACTTAGAAAACAGAAATTCTGAGAATAAAATTCTGAAATATTGTAGCCAGTGTTTTAAAAGAAAATAAAATGAGTCTTAAAACAGTTTTCATTTAAATTACAACCATTAAATTAATGCTCAGTAGAACATAAATCATATCTCCATTTTATGCTACTTTGAGCTCAGCTAAATCTTGTTAAAATATACACTGATTTACCCAGATGTGTTCCTGAAAGCTTCCTTGCAAATCAAACTTGTGTAAATCTCATCTTAAACATACCAGGAAGAGCTCCCTATTTCAAAGAATCCTAAAGCATGTACTTTTGTCATGTGAGTACTCTTGCAAAAGAACTTACCTGCTATTTACATTCAGTTTTCATTTAACATTTTTTTAAAAATCTGTGTACTTTATCCCATGTTTTCATTTAACTTATTTCTTTAAAACACCATCCCATGCTCATCAACTGCCATTGAGACAACTTTGGTCACATTATATTATTTACTTTTCTTTTACACATCTACTTCTCTAGGATGAAATACAAAGCCCAAGGAAAAAATAAATAGTTAACAGTATACCAATAGATTTCAAAGCATGCTTTGAATCAAATCAGACTTAAACACCCTGGATTTTTATAACTAATTTAAAGCTTTAAAAAAATAGAAACCTAGAGGTAAACTACTGGAGGAAAAGTATGCTTTTTGTCTACTGAGCATAGCAAAAACTTTAAGGTATATTTTAAATATATCATTCATTTAAATCTCTCATCAATTCTATAATAAGGCACAATGGCTTCACTACTGCCAATTTGGAATACGCAGCAGCAGAGGCATAGGGGTAGTAAGGTATCCAATGTTACATAGCAATTCCATGTCAAGGTCAAGATTGGGATTCCAATTCTCACATTTCCAGTCACCGATCTTCTTTCACACGATAAAAATGGGGAAGAAACATTTAAGCAAGTTTGACTGTAGAGTCCCCTTTTCACCAATAATTACTAAAAACACTTTGAGGACTTGCCAAGACAATTCAATGAGGAAAGGGAAGTCTCTTCAACAAGTGGTGGTGAGAAAACTGGATACCCATATGCAAAAGAATGAAGTTGAACCCTTACCTTATAGCACATGCAAAAATTAACTCAAAGTAGATTAAAGACATAAGATTTAAAACTATAAAACTCTCAAAAGAAAACACAGGAGAAAAGTTTCAATGACATTGGATTTAGCAGTGATTTTCCTAAGCACTGGCAACAAAAGTAAAAGCAGATAAATTGCACCGTATCAAAATTTTAAATTTTAAAATTTTAAATTAAAAATTTTAAAATTTTGTGTATCAAAGGACACAATCAAAAGAGTAAAAAAGCAAAACACATAGCCGGGCATGGTGGCACATGTTTGTAGTTCCAGCTACTTTGAAGGCTGAGGCAGAAGGATCGCCTGAAGCCAGCAGGTCGACGCTGGGGTGGCCGTGAGGATGCCACTGCACTCCAGCCTGGGTGACAGAGTGAGACTCCCAACACACACACACAAAAACAAAAAGGCAAAACACAGAATGGGACAAAATACTTGCAAATCATGTATCTGAAAAAGGAGTTAATATTCAGAATAAAGAACCACTAGAACTCAACAAAATAAATAACCCAAATTAAAAGTAGGCAAAGGACTTGAACAGACCTTTCTCCAAAGACAGTATACAAATGTCAACAAGCGTTATGTTGATGCTAAATATAAATAATAACTACAGAAATACATACAAAAATCACAATAAATAAAAGCAGAAGATATCAAGTGTCGGGGATGATATAGAGAAAGTGTAACCCTTTGTGCACTGCTGTTGATAATGTAAAATAGTACAACCACTATGGGAAACAGTATGGTATTCACAAAATTAAAAACAGAATTACAGTATGATCCAGTAATTCCACTTCAGTGAAAATATGGAAAAAAAAAAAAAACTGAAAGCAGGATCACAAAGAGATATTTGCATACCTATGTTCACTGCAGGGTTATTCACAACAGCTAAGAGAAGGAAGCAACTCAAGTGATCGTCAACAGATGAATGCATAAGCAAAATGTGATATATACGTACAACAGAACATTATTCAGCCTTAAAAATGAAAAAAATCCTAACATGCTACAGCATGGATGAATTGAGAATATTACGCTAAGTGGAATAAGCCAGTCACAAAAAAGGCAAATACTGTATGATTCCACTTATATGAGGCATCCATAGTAGTCAAATTCATAGACACAGCAAGTAGAATAGTAGTTTCTAGGGGTTGAGGAGGAGGAAGATATGGGGAGTTACTGTTTACTAGATACAGTTTCAAGTTTTCAAGATAAAAAAGTTCTGGATATTGATTGCACAATAATGTGAACATACTTAGCACCACTGAACTACACACTTGAAAATGGTTAAGATGGTAAATTTTGTCATATGCTTCTTACCACAATTCAAATTTTTTTTAAATTAAGAGACTTTAAAAATATACAATACCATTCACCATTGAGTTTCCAGTTCATATTCAGCACAGTAGTATTTGCAAGTATAGTACTCTGTTTTAAAAAAAAAGTCTATAGCTTAATAATACCAAACAATTATTAATACATTTGTTGACAGCCTAAAGAAAACCCAAAACTCAAAGAGAAATCAAGTTTCCACACTTTCACCTGCCAACCTTCAAAGAGAAGCCTGTATTTTGAACTACCTGAGCACTAAATGGGTACTATTAGAACTCTACCAGGGTTATCTGTTAAGTTCACAAAGAGACCTATATGTTGAACAAAAAATTGACTAAAATTGCCAGACATGGTGACTCACGCCTGTAGTCCTAGCACTTTGGGAGGCTGAGGTGGGAGGACTGCCTGAGCCCACAAGTTCGGGACCAGCCTGGGCACCATGGCAAGATCTGTCTCTACAATAAATAAATTAGCCAGGTATAGTGGCATGCACCTGTACTTCCAGCTACTTGGAAGGATGAGACAGAAGGATCACCAAAGCCCAGCAGGTCAAGGCTGCAGTGGCCATAATCATGCCACTGTACTCCAGCCTGGGTGACAGTGAGACTCTGACTCAAAAAATAAGTAAATAAATAAAAATAAAATAGATTAAAATTATTCTAAGAATCATTCAATTGGATCTTGTCTAAAAGTCACCATTTTTAAATGAGATAAAAATCCTCAGAAAATTAAAAATCCTCAGAAAATTAAACACACATCTTATCTCCATTTATGATAATTGTCAAGGACTGTCTTCACCAAGGGCATACAATAGGTCAAGTGCCATTCTAAGTCATAGAACCATCTAATCAGTACTAGTATATTGAGTAGTGGATGCGTGGAGTCAGGCCAGTGACAAAAGTGATGAACTGCAGGCCACAGTCAGATTTAGTGGCTAATCCTAACTTTAAAATGTTGAAAACACTGATGGAAATCAGAACAATTTAGAACAGTATGAAAATAAAGTGATCTACATATAAAACTTTAATCAGACCTCTCAAACTTTATATATTTCCTAATTTTAGATATTTAGGCCTGTTCAGATTTTCAATGGCTCAGCATTATTTGATGCTATGTTGCACACGTGAAAAAAGTATATTAAGTATATTTGCAATAAAAGCAATTTAATAAGATATTGCTATAAAGAAAAAGACTGACTAAAGGCTATACATTTTTTCAGAACTGTAGAAATATCTGCAAATGGTACTGATTACCAAAAGCAATATTTATAAGAACATCTATAGGCAGGGAATTTTTCAGTGGAATATCCAAAGTGCTTGAGGAAAACATTTACTAGGAATCCTTTTTCTCAACTACTTTAACCTTGCTGATTCAAATTGTGACAGTATCCTAACTAATAACTCAAATATATTTGTAGATATGCCAACTAAATTAATAAATGCAATATACATATGAATATTGGTTATGGAAAATCACATATGCAAGTGTGTGAGGAGTGGAGGATTGTCTATATATACAAATATATATATACATTAACCAATACTTGAATATTTAAGAAAATAATTCAGGCCAAGTACAGTGGCTTGCACCAATAATCAGAGCACTTTGGAAGTCAAGGCAGGAGGACTGCTTGAGACCAGGAGTTTGAGACCATCCTAGGTAACATACTGAGACCTCATCTCTACAAAAAATTAAAAAGAAAAAAAACTAATCAGACATAGTGGCATACGCCTATGGTCCCAGCTACTCAGGAGGCTGGTGAGCCATAACTGTACCACTGCAAGTGACAGAGTGAGAGCCCAAATTTAAAAAAAAAAAAAAAAAAAGGAAAATTATTCAGAAACTAATTACATGAAGTTCTTTAGATACTCTATAAAACAGGTATGTTCTGTCTCCCATCTAACTCACTTTTTCTCATTTCTTTCACCTACTGAGATTATATACAAGTATTTAACCCTGTGGACATCAGTATAGGGTATGAAAGGGGAAGAATTTACATAAAAACACTCAAGTTACAGAATAAAGGTACTCCACAGAAAACAGGCAGATACAAAGCATTTTTACAAAGAAAACTCATGAACAGTAGTTACTATGAAATATTTGAGACATCCAAAGTTCCTGGTAACTTATCCTTTTAAGAACAGAAAATGTGAAATGTTCAAAACAGTGAGAGAAATAGTTTTATGATGGAAAAAATTCTGGAAAGATGTTTTCTTCTAATTGAACATGCTTTACTCAAATAGTCATTTGCATCTGGAAATTGTTGCTTTTTTACATTATCTTATGCTAGTGTCATTTTTATGTGCCAATTAATATTACACCTTGCATCCTTGCTTATTCATCAAAGTAAGTGAGAAGCATTATTCCTCCCTGTTACTGAATTGATAAACCCTAACATGTAAAACCATCCCCATCTCCAAGCTCTTCTCTTGGTCAATGTAGTAACAGCACAGCAGGACCACCTTCCCCTCAAGCTTTTTATAAGCTTTAGAGATAAGAACTAAAGTGTTCTCTGGTGGAAGATAGCAACTGGTAAAAAGAAAACCCAAGTTTAAGTTACAAATGTCCTCAATCTCTCCCTGACAAGCAGTTTCTCTAAGGGAGCACCCTGTGAAATAGTTTTAATAGGTGTAGGTGTGAATGTCCCCTTTGGCCTGTCTACTTATGAAACAGGATGCAGAAAAACAGAAAACTAATAGTTTTGCTATACAATGACCACCTGACAACCATTTAAGGTCAATTTCAAATGTATCTTTGAACTCAAAGAAGTCTGGATGAAAACTTAAGCAACCAAAGACTGTTTAAATACTACCTATAACAAAAAAATGATATATTATTATTTTACAGAAACAAACCAAAAAGTTCATGGCAAATCTACCTAAGAACTGCAAAATAAAGCAGGATAGAGAAAGGAAAAAATAAAAATACTACCACAGTAAGAAAATACACGTTTAACTAATGATGGAAGTACAATTTGGTAAAGTGACCTTGAATTGCATTGTGCACTTTAAATGCTACAGGACTAAATGCAACCATTAAGTACTGAATAAGTTATCCCTAAGCAGTAAAGCATAAAAAATTCTAAATATTTCCTTCTATGTGAAACAAATAAAAACTGTAGTCACATAAAGAACTTCCCTGAAATATATGAAACTAATGAAAACTGAGGCTTATGAAATTGAAGAATACAATATATACCTAAATATATCATTATGGTAATAGTGCTTTGTAGTACAACATAAGAATTGAACTCACTGAGAATAATTATTCCTTTGTTATGTGATTACACATTTTTCTGTATCTTTTATTTCCAGGGTAGCAATACCATAAAAAGTTACAATGGACCACCTTGCATTATTCCTTAGTGAATCATGTTGATTGTAAGCTCTGTCTCATCCTTAAATAGATGAAAGTGCAATAAAGGGAGTTGAGGGCGTTAAGAAAGGAAGGAAGGTGTCTTTCATATTTTCCAGTCTTTTTTCTCCAAAGGTTTAGAATTTAAGAGAAAACAAAACTCTGGGCCTGCACTTTAATTCAGAATACTTCCTGCAACAGTTGTTAATTGTGGATGCCTCAAAAAAAAAAAAATCTTAATGTATTCAGCGAGTTATTGCACTCTAATGAAAATCTCACCTTTCAAAATAGTAATACAATATGGTTAAAGTAAACCTGGATGCAACAAACAGATTTACTGACTCATACAGAAATGAAGACCCCTAATCAGCTAGTGTCTGTAAGCCATTGCAATTAGTGGCACTTGCCCATGGGTAGAAAGAACATCAGAGCAATTGAGTATGGTGGGGCAGAATGTTTTCCCTTTTGTGTCTTTAGAGAACTCTGAAGGGATTAAAATCAAATTCATGCCAACTTTATAGCAAATAATTCAGATTCTGAGCACAAATGCATTTTAAAGGGAAAGAAATGAGGGATGTAAAACCATACGCAGTAGAGTGAAAGTCTCACCTGTGTACTATGTGCACACTGTATTTTAATCTGAAATGTTTTATACTTGCATTTCATGTTACATAGATTTTGGACTGGACTGTTTTTCCATTAAAAGAAAAATCAACTACTTTGCCACCTTGTTATTCAACCTACCTGCCCATAGTTGTCTATGCCAGTTACTAATCTATTTAAGTTTAATAAATCAAAAGCTGTCCTTAGGGATTGGCCAAGAGTCGTAAGTCCTTCAGCTTGAAGGTTTTTCAGTTCATTCATAAACGTTGCATGGTTTTCTTTCCATCCAGCCTGAAAAGAAAAATGTGAGAATTTTTTTTCATCCTTTAAAGCCATGTACACACGGACAGCCGTTACACCGTACTCTGATGTTCACCAAGCAGCTGCTTCACTTTTGGTTGGTTTGGCTTGGTTAACGTGTTCGTAACTATCACTGCCGGGGAAACTCTCCTCCAAAGGTGGCCGAGAATAAACTGGCTTCCTCTGTAGCTTTTGGTCGCAAACAGCCATGCCACTTTATAACTTCGCTGGCAAATTTACTACCTAACCTAATGCCCCAAACTCGGGCACGTGAAGGTACTAGTGGAAAGCAGACGCGAGCAGGACTTCCGAAGTTAACCTGCGGCGGTCCCCCCGGCCCGCGGCTCCCTTAGGGCGTAGCTGACAAGACCCAGCCTCGCAGACCCCCATGGGGCACCCCCGCCGGCCGGGCCGATTCCCCTTTAATGCAAACCGGGGCTCGGCGCGGCCGGGCCCGGCTGTCACTCGGGCTAACTTGAATAAATATCCCCCACAGTTCATTGCTGCCGCTCACGCCGCGGAGGGGAAATGTCGGCCATGTTGATCGCA
>NW_007252938.1:769244-770112 GCF_000164805.1 Carlito syrichta
TGGCGGCGGCCGCCGCTACGCGGGGCGGGGGAGCGCGGCCCCCGGGAGGAAAACACCGCCTGGGTCTTTCCTCCGGCTGCGGGGAGTTTCTCCCCCGATAGTTGAGAGGAAACTCCCCGGACCCAGTCCTCCCCGTCGTACCCCCGCCTCCGCCTCCTCCTGCCTGCCTGCCCGCTGGGGCGGGCGCCCGGCCGTCTGTCTGTCGGTCCGTCCCCCCCGCCTCGGGGGTCCCGTCCCCGCTCCCGGCCCCTGTGTGTGTCCCAGCGGGAGACGGGCCTGGCTCCCCACCCCACCCCCGGTGCAGGGAGTGGGGACCTGGGAGCTGGGGAAGAGGGGAGTGGGCTGAGGGGAGATTGGCCCTGGGGCTGTTGGGAGAAGTTTCAGGGACTCCCTCCGCACCCCGGCGGTGTCACCACTTTCTCAGCCCCTCTCGCTACTGAAGCGCTTTTCTCTCTCACACTCCGGTTTTAACTCGGGCAGGGGCTGCAGCGGCTCCGCCCCTGACACGTCCCGGGGCCACGTGACGCACCGCCCCGCCGTTCTATTGGCTAGCCTCTAGCCTCTCATTAGCATATTTAAACAGCTCAGGGGCGGGGGAAGCTTGCAGGCCGACTCCGGGAACAGTCATTGAGCACGCGCGGAGGCGGGGCGTCGGGTGCGCGCGAGAGCGAGCGTGAGGGCGAGCCGGCGGGCGGGCAGACGCGGAGGCGGGCTTGGAGAAGGGGCGGGGAGGGACCGCGGAAGGACCGCGGGGTGGGGGCGGGGGCCGCTCGGCGCGCGCAGGGCGGCCGCGGCTGTGAGCCTGCGCGCCAGGGCCGCCGGCCTCTCCTTGGCTGTTGGAGGTGATAGGGGTCGGGGGAAGGGAAAC
>NW_007252938.1:770582-785739 GCF_000164805.1 Carlito syrichta
CGGGGGAGGGGAAGTGCGAGGTTGTTTATGACCGGGGACTAATCTCCGCGAGTCACACCGCGCCCGCTGCGAAGTGGGGACGAGGGGCTGTCCTCGCCCGGAGCCTCGCTCGGCCTGGGGGGAGCCACGTTTAGGTGAGGGCAGCACCCGCGATCAGGCCGGGAGCCCTCCCGCTGGGGGCCCGCCCAAAAGGGAACAAGCCCTGTGTTTCTCAACCCACCCCGAGGGGCCTAGGGGAAGACTCAGGTGTCCACGAATGATTTGTTGCCCCTTTTATTCTCAGGGAAACAGCTGGTCCTACCGAAGAAATACCCTTTCGAGCCGTGTTTACTTAGGGCAATGGAGGATCAGTTTCAGAGCCGAAAGGGACCTGAGCAAATCCTAATCCCTCATCCCCGTTTCAAAATGAAAAACCTGACTTGAGCTTGCCCAGATAAGACAGAGAGGGTTCCGGTAACCCTGCCAGTGCTGTTTCCTCCACCATATGCTGCTTCTCAGTCTCAGTCCAAGCACTGCGAGAGGGAAGACGTTCTGTGTCAGGGCCCTTGTCTATCACCTTACCTGGGGTAACGAATCCACCCTGCGTGTCCTAGGAAAACAGTTTCTCAAATACACAGTTGGAAAAACTGCAGACACTGCCTTAAATACAAGTTGAGTTCGGGAGACTGACAGACCTTATAAGACGATGTAGGTATTTATAGGACTCTCCCACTAGCCTTGTGTTTCCGGGTTTTATTCTTTATCTTAAAACTTGTATTTGCCTACTGGTTATTTAAAGAAAGTATGCCTATTAGCATTGACACAGGAGAGACATGCTCTGTGGCACTTTTTAAAAATCTGAGTTTCATAACTTGGGCATTTCCTATAAGACAACCTCTGAAACTTACTGTTAAATTACTGTAGGGCTATTTCAGTAGTATGCTATTCCGTGAGTATGTTCCATAAAAAGTGTGATATTTTAGAGAGATTTGGACGACGAAATAAGAAAATGGACTTTAGGTCTTACAACCAGTGTTTGCTGACGACCTCCTGTGTACTAGGTATGGTGGAAATTTTTTTTTTTTAATGTGCTTGCTGCTTTCAAAGAGTTTATAGTTTTCTAGGAAAATGCTACATACATATTACTAGCTACTTCAAGGCAAAATGTGATTAGATATCAAATAATTCAAAAAATGTATTGGGGTGATGAAAGAACCATTTTCCAAGGTCAGTATGTATAAAGGTCATTCTTTGCCTTAAAGTAGTGTTTCTCAGATGGATTGTAGATCTTTAGAAAAGAATCAGAGTTCTGTGACAAAATTCAAGTGATTTTGCCACTTATAACAATAAGGTTTTTCTTTCAAAGTGATCGTTTGCATAATTTTTATAGAATTGATCTTTAGCTTTCCATGTCAGTGCTTTTCAAACTGTGCCTGTCTGAAAACATTCTCTAGCATCTCAAGAATTTCTTTCAGGAGTCTGTACCTTCCTCAAGTTTGAGAAATACTACTTTAAAAGATTGGTGGGATTTAAATATGGGTAAAGGCAGAGGAAGCTGCTGGTGAAAAAAGTTCTTCCAGACATTGGAAATGTGAAGAAAGTAAGTTAGGGTGGCATTACTAATGACTTTGTGAAGAACAGTGAAGCTCAGCTAGGTTGGAGCACCAGGTACATGAAGAACAGTGTAAGACCTGGAAAGGTAGGTCAGGTCTAGGTAGTAAAGGGCCTTCATTCCAAGCTGAGGAGGTTTTTTTTTTCCCTGTGTAAACTGGTGAATATATAGTTGGGTTGCCAAGTACAACGCAGTGTTCGAAGGGAATCAAACTAGACTGCTGAAGTAGATTGGCATGCATTTATCATGACCTTAAAATTATACAGTTTTTTGAAACAAGTTTTCAGTGGCGCTATCATGACTCTTTTTTCACTGACCCAATGCATTGGCAGGTTGTCATCCTCGGATCATAAGTGAGGGTGTGGTAGAGAAAGGGTTAGATGCAAAGATCAGGAGAGCCAAGTCCAGTGAGCCAACCTGGAGCATATAACCAGAATATATGCTTATGGTGGCTCTTAAGATCAAAGATCAGGTTTCCGGTTCAGAAGCCCAGAAGTACTGGAGAGTAAGACCCTGATGCAGAACAGGAAAGAAATCAGGATATACCTAGGCAGCAAGTCAGGAGACAATCAGAAACCAAGAAGCATTAACAGGCAGTCCCTAGACAAATGGTGAAATAGGCCAAGTTTATTCTTAGTGACTCTGGTTGACAGTTTAGCTGTTGGTTGATGGTGGCTTAAAGCAGTGGTTCTTAGCCAAGAGCTGTACATAGAGGTTAAAAAAATATGTCCATCCCTAGAGAGAAGTGATTCAGTAGAATTAGGATGGGCCCTGATCATCTCATTTTTTGGAACTCTTCGGGCAAATCTTATTAGTAATTCTGATTAAGAACTATATTTAATGCATAAGAATAATGTATGCAGCTGGCATCTAGTATTACTCAGTAAATAACTAAACAAAATTCACAAAACCTTTGTTACTGCTTTCTTTTTTTTTTTTTTGAATCAGGGTCTCACTAGAGTGCAGTAGCACAATCAGGGCTTAGTGCAGCTTTGACATCCTGGGGTCAGGCTATCCTTCTACCTCAGCCTCCTGTGTAGCTAGGACCACAGGTGTGTTCCAACATTCCCAACCTTTTTTTTTTTCCCATAGAGATGAGATCTCACTATGTTGCCTAGGCTGGTCTCAAACTTTTAGGCTCAAGTGATCCTCCCGCCTTGCCCTGCCAAAACGCTGGAATTCAAGACGTGAGCCACCGCATCTGACCAGTTACTGCATTTTTAAATAGAACTCCCAAAGTAAATCTGCACAATAAAGGAAAAAAACTGTGTAATTGCCAATATATTTAACAGCAGCTTTTTGTCATGTGCTTATTTACAATGTTTGAGTTCAACTATGTTTGACAAAACATATAAAGGGGACATCAAATAGTGCTGGAGACTTTCAGTGTTTCCGCAGTGAGCTTAGGTCCTGGAGTAAGCAAGAGATGGGAACCATGAGTCTCTTCACTTGGCCTGTATCTTTGATTTTAGAAAGATTCTAGTTATAGTCAGGCTTATTTTTCTTAAACATGGCCCTAAATGCAAGCCAACTATTTTATCAGTCGCAATAAAGAAACAATGAGCTCTTGCAATGCTAAAGGGAAAATTGGTTGCAGCCCTGTGCTGCTGCTGTCTACAGGATTAAGGAAGATTTTTCTGGAATGGCATGGTTAGAATAACTGGGAGAAAGCTTGCTCTTTACTACTGTTCTTCAAAGAGGGTTGTCCAAATGCTCTTGTTCCAGTTTAAAAGAGAATACATACATGGAAACCTCTGAAAGATTGACGACCCTGACTTAAACAATATCCTAAATTGTTGAAATGGAGCTTTTCTAACAATTAAGAACTGATAAATTAGATTTGTTTGTAAGAGCCAACAGGAACCCTTTTCAATTAGTTTAAACCAATTAAGCAGGGTAACACAGTTCAAAAATAATGTGCCAGTGACTCGGTTTATGGTATCAGGATGTGCCATCTGAACAGAATAATCAGATGAACCTAGTGTTCCTCGTATGTAACTTTTGGCTACCATTTCCTCAACTTTCTAGTCTATTACCCTCTTTGAGGTCAAACATCAAAAAGTATGTAAAAGTAATAAGCATAAAAATTAGATGTGAGACTATCCAGCCAATGTAATCAGGTAATATATATATAAGGAAATTTAATTTTGGTCATTCTAATGTTATCAAAAATGCTAGTAGGGACAACTATTAAGAAAAATTAGATTTTTCCAACAAGAAGTGTTTCACAGTAATAACTGAAGTCTGAGACAATTAAAGATCAACCCTGAAAATGGGCATACCCAGATTGAGAATTAGAATCAGAGTGGAACAGCAAAAGAGCAGGAACACTGCAGTCACTCTTTCAGCTAATAATTGTACACCTAATATGTGACAGGCACTGTGGTAGGCCCTCAGAGTTTATAATCTAATGGAAAGACAAGATAGATAATGAGAATACAATATGATGTCAGCAGACCCCAGGCATAATAAGACTTACAGAGTTGCTTTGAAATTTTGAGGTAACATACCATATTTCATCCATTTTAAGACTCATATTTCATCCATTTATAACTCATATTTCATCCATGAGTTATAAGAAACACCATTATTTTTGGTGTTTGATGGGGGAGGTGGGGGGAGAAATGCTGCTATGACACAGTGATTTAAACTATGACACAGTGATTTCTTATCATTTAGAATTTTTCACAATGTATTGAATTCTGCCAAGAGGAGCATTAGTGATGTAACATTTAAAAAAAAAAATACTCTGCTGTTGTCTTTGTTATTTTCTTCCAAACCATTGGGATCCATTCTATGAGATCGGATACCGGTGCTTTCTTGACCCAACTTAAAGGTCTCAATAAACTAAGACCACAGCCGGGATTTAAGTCCTTTCTTTAAATGATTGATTTACTAAAATGTCAATGGTTTGTGATTGTCTACTCATGCCACCAAGAATAACCATGAAATCTGCACATGTGCAGGCTATGACAGCTACATCACAACTGCCTTCTGGTGATAACATTGTAAGATGCCATGATTGTAAGTCACATTCCAATTTTAGAAATGTTAAAATGGAAAAAAATGCACATCTTAGAACTGGCAAAATACTATTTATTGCTGGTAGCTATTAAAACAAGTGTTATTAGGAGAATATACAAAGAGCTCAGTGAGCACTGAAGATAGAACACTTTACTCTCACAAAGGAAGTGGTGATATTTGAGCAGGCAGACATCAGATGAGGATGAGTGCGTGGGTAAGACAGGACAGTCATGCTGGGGTGTGTGTGGGAGAGTGGCCCCTCATGTGCCCAGCTAGGATATTTTGAGTTTTATTCCTTGGGTGATAAAGAGAAAGTTTTGGAATCAGGAAGTCACCCCAATTATCAGATTCTTCTTTTAGAAGTATAATTTCAGTAAAGGTTTGGAAGATGGATTAGAATGTGAAGACAGTGGGCAAGGAGACCAGTTCTACAATTTCTGCATTAATCCACAAAGCAAATAGGCGCACGACGAAAGCGGCTGCAGAAAAGATGAGTGGGTTATCAAAAACATTGAGATGTTAGAATGGACAGGACTTGGTGAGCTGAGTTGACACGGGCAGAATGATGGCTTTGTGTGATGAAAGCCATCTTGTGTCATGTAAAGTGAATATCATCAAGCTACTGGTCACTATACATTCTAATAAAATGGATGACTCTTCCCTAAATGACTAATGGTGTTTATTCAGCCATTTGTTCAACAAATATTTATTGAATGTCTAATAAGTGCAGGAGCTGTGAATTTAGCAATAAATAAAACAGGCGAAATAATGCCTGTCCTTATGAAGTTTACATTCTAGTGTGGGAGGTAGGCAAACACGATAATAAGTAAAATATATGGTATATTCATGCTAAGTGCTCCAGAGGAAAAATAAAGCACGGAAAGTGTTGCAGAGGAAGGAGGTTTAGACATGGAAAACAGGGAAAGTTGTTGCTGAGAAAACGTTTGCATGGAGGATCAGAGAAGTGAGCAAAAGAACTGTGTAGATATCTAGGGAAAAACAGATTCCATCCATGTATTTTACTGAAGCATTATAGTCTGAATGTGTCCCTCAAAATTCATATCTTGAAATCCTAGCCCCCAAGGTGATGGTATTAAGAGGTGAAAAAAGCCTTTGGGAGGTGTTAGGTATGAGGGCAGAGCTGTTATGGGTGAGATTAGTGCCCTGATTAAAGAGGCCCAAGGGAGCCCATTCACCTCTTCTACTATGTGAGTTCACAGCAAAAAGTTACCATATATGAACCAGGCCCTCACCAGACACTCGATCTACTGACTCCTTGGCCTTGGACTTCCCAGGCTCCAAAACTATGAGAAATAAATTTCTGTTGTTTATAAACTAACTGGTTTATGGTATTTGTGTCATAGCAGCCCGAACAGATTAAGACATGAAATTTTATAAAACATTTGCAGTTTGATATGCTGATAGATATTAAAGTCTCATCTGTTGGTAAATATTATTTGCTGATACTTAATGAGTATATCAATAATAAATATTAATAATATGTATCCTTTGCTAATACTTAATACATATTCTTAATAGCAGTTATTAATATTAATAAGTATCTTTATTATTATAGATTCTTTATAATCGGCCAAAAATCAACTATTCATTAAATATTATTGAAAGATTTGTTCATCTTATAGTAGACAAGTACTACTGTAGATCCTGGGCAGTCAGTATTGATATAGGCCTAATCCCTACCCTCATTGTGTTGCCAGATAAAATACAGGGCTCACTATTAAACTGGAATTTCAGAGAAATAACACATAATTTTTTAGTATAAGTGTGTTCCATGTTACCTCTGGAACATATTTATACTAAACTGTGTGTACTGTTTATCTGAAATTCTAATTTAACTTTGCATTTTTGTTTGTTTTTTTGAGTGTTAGAGTCTCACTCTGTCACCCAGGCTGGAGTGCAGTGGCACATTCATGACTATCACAGCCACGGCCAGCTGGACTTAGGTGATCCTTCCACCTCAACCTTCCAAGTAGCTGAAACTACAACCATACGCCACCATGCCAGGCTGCATCCTTTATTTTCATACTTACACTATGCTTATAACCTAACACACTGGAAGCAGAGATTAGCAAATACAACTAGCATACAATGGGCAAGGCTATATGACCTGGGAAGCCATAACTTAGAAGTCACTGGGACCCTAAATGTATAGAGGAAAACTGTCTGCCAACCAAGCACCCAACCTTTGAGCAAGAAATAAACTTGTCATGTTTAGATTCATTTCTGCTATTGTCTGTGTTAGAACAGCTCAACCTAACTAACAATGTGTCAATCCTGAAATCCACTATTATTCCCAAATTTACTCCTGATCAAAAGTTTTAATATAATGTACCAATAATGAATAAAATTTATGTAAATGCAGGCAACAGGGAGATAGGTCATCCCCTAAAAATGCTTGTATCATAGTTGTCATTCTAAAACAGCTTGAAGCCTGAGTATTTTCAAGATGGTCATGAGGGACATCAGATCAATTTTAGGAAAATTGTGTAACTTGATGGTTTCCCTAAACAACTAATACTACATTATTCATGGCTATTTCAAATTTTTTTCTTTCAAATAATTATTGAATGTAGACAGGTTTTGTAGACTCTAAAATTGTAAGTGAGACATAGTTTTTGCCTTCAGAAAGTGTATGGCCTAGTAGAGGAAGTAAAGATATAAAATCCTAGCAGAATGTGATCAGTGCCAAAAGATATGTGCAAATCGTATCTGTAATTGAAGTGAGAAACTCATTCAGACTAGAAGGGAATAGAGAAAGCAACTGAATGAGGAAGCACTTTTTTTCTTCAAAGCTTTACAATTTTCTATCTTTAATTTTTTTATTTAAAAATAGAGCTTATTGGCCGGGCACGGTGGCACGTTCTATAATTTCAGAACTTTGGGAGGCTGAGGCAAGAGGATTTATTGAGGCCAGGACTTCAAGACCAACTTGGGCAACATATATGACTTTGTCTCTACAAAAAATCAAAAAAATTAGCCAGTTGTGACAGCACATGCCTGCAGTCCCAGCTACTTGGGAGACTGAGGCGGAAGGATCATCTGATCCTAGGTGGTCGAGGCTGCAGTGAGCCAGGATTGTACCATTGCACTCCAGCCTGGGTGACAGAGTGACACCCCCAACTCAAAAAATATATAATTAGTATAACCTCTATGGAAATCGCTATGGAGATTTCTAAAAAATCTAAAGTATATATACCATTTGATCCAGCATCCCACTGCTAGATATCTACTCAAAGGAATACAGGTTGTTACATAAAAAAGACACCTGCACCTACATGTTCATCACAGCACAATTCATGATTGCAAAGATGTAGAATCAGCCTAAATGCCCACCAACCGATCAGTGGATAATGAGAGTGCGGTATATATACACTGTGAAATACTAGTCAGCTATCAAAAAGAATGAAATTATGTATTTTGCAGCCACTTGGATGGAATTGGAGAATATCAGTCTAAGTGAACTAACCCCAGAACAGAAAGCCAAACACCACATGTTCTCACTTATAAGTGGGAGCTAAACTAAAGATCTGCAAAGGCACAGAGAATGATAGAGTGGAAATTGGAGACTCAGAAGTGGCCAGAGAAGGGGTGGAGGAACGGAAAACCACCTATCAAGTACAGTCAGCACAAGTTGGGGTGGTGGGTGGTGCACAGGTACAGTCAGCACAGGTTGGGGTGGTGGGTACACTTAAAACTATTTGCACTAAGGCTACTGAAATAAAGAAAAATAAAAATAATATAGTACAGTTTATTGCCAGGCACAGT
The DNA here is from genome assembly GCF_000164805.1 of Carlito syrichta. Lineage (NCBI taxonomy): Eukaryota > Metazoa > Chordata > Mammalia > Primates > Tarsiidae > Carlito > Carlito syrichta. The sequence goes on from NW_007252938.1 coordinate 778,984, forward strand.
GGCACACACTTGTAATCCCAGCATTTTTGGAGGCCGAGGTAGGAAAATGGCTTGAGTCCAGGAGTTCCAAGACCAGACTGGGCAACAAGCGAGACCTTGTCTCAACACAAGATAAAAAATAAAAACTGCGCTCACCTGTAGTCCCAGCTGTTCAGAAGGCTGAGACGGAAGGCTCATTTAAACCACTGTACTCCAGACATAGAGTGAGATTCCAACCAAAAAAAAGAAAGCTTATTGTCAAAAATTTTCAAAATAGCCGGGCTCGGTGGCTCAGTATGTAATCCTGCGCCTTGGGAGGCTGAGGTGAGTGGATTGCCTGAGCCGCGGGTTTGAGACCCACCTGGGCAACTTGGCGAGACCTCATCTCTACGATAAATCAAAAATCAGCCGGGCATGGTAGCGCACGCCTGTAGTTCCAACTACTTGGAAGGCTGAGGCGGAAGGATCGCCAGAGCCCAGCAGGTCGAGGCTGCGGTGGCTGGGAGCGGCCACTGCCCTCCAGTCTGGGCGACAGAGTGAGACTCCAACTCAAAAAAAAATTTTTTTTTTAAATAAAAAAATAGTAAGAGAGTAAAACAAAAATTACTTTGAATCTCACTCCCACTGATAGCACTTTAGTATATATCCTCTTTTTTATATTTGAAATAAAGTTGGAGTCTAATTACATATTCTTTTCTATCCTGATTTTTCCACTTAATGTAAGGTGAGCATTTTTCCTACTATTAAATAATTTGTAAAAATATGACTTTTTAATAAGTGCATAATAGATCCCATAGATGTGTTATTATCTGTGTTCCTCTTATTACTAGACATTTTGTTCCTTTCTAGATGTTTTACTTTGATAAATAATGTTGCATTGAACAGCCCCATACATAAATCTTGTAATAATTCCACAACTATTTTTTGAACACTAATTATTGCTCTGGATATTGGAGATATATTCATGAACAAGCAGATTAAAATCCCTACCCTCGTGGGAAGGAGGAAAGAGAGAAAATAAAGATGTAAACTCTGTATTATGTCAGATAGTGATGAGTGCTTTGGAGAAACAACAGGGCTGAGGAGTGAGAAGTGGTGGTATGGGGGCCTAGAGATTGGAGTTTTAAAGGATGATCAGGAAAGAACTTGTTGAGAAAGTGATATTGCAATAAACACCTGAAGGCAGTGAGGCAGCAAGACGGGTACTGGAGGAAAACATTCCAGGCAGGGAAGAGCATGTGATGGCCTTGAGTTTGGAATGTATCTGACACAGTTAAGGGACAGTGAGGAGGCCAGAGTGACTGAAGTACAGTCAGCAAGGGAAGTCACAGGAGATGCCATTCAAGAGGGCTTTGCTGAGAGTGAGTGGAATTTGGCCCCTGTGCTGACCAAGATAAGAAGCCATTGGAGAGTTTTGCACAGACAGCTGTCTGATCATCTTGGGTATTCCGTAAGTATAGACCATGGAAAGAAGGGTAGAAACAGGGAAAACAGGAGGCTCTTGCTGTAATCCAGGTGGGCAAGGATTGTGGCTTTTGGAGAATGGGATTAACAGTTAAAGGGGTGAGAATTGGGTTTTTATTGACTTAGATGTGGGGTTTGAGAAAAAAGAGTGAGGGATGAGATGAAATCATCTCCAATTAGTTGCTTAGGACACATCTTTAGAGGGGGAATTTATTATATATATATTTTTTTAGGGCTCTTCATTCACATGGTCAAATTGTTCACCTGTAAAGTCAGTTTATACTTGCAGTATTTTCTTTGGAAAACAGTTTATACAGGTTTTTGATAAAAAGTGCTTCAGTCAGAATTTTTAATAGCTTTAAAATTACTTAAACCTGCATAGGATTATTAAGGATCTGAATTGTTCACTTAAATTTTGCATATGTATATTACTACATTTTAGGCAGGAAAATCTTTTTGATAGAGATTCCCAGAGTCTAGGTGTCTCCCTTCTGAACCAATACTATAGAAATAACTAAAACATGGAGTGGCATTTGATAAATTCCCCAAAAGAGTTCAAAATGCAATGGAGAACATTTATCTAAGAGAACATTCCCAGAAAAATAAACTAAAAAAATTAGCAGAGAAGAAGACAGAGAGCCAGGAACCTGACTTGCCAAAGCAAAGAGAAAAGAGAATTTCAGAAAAGTATGTTTTTTCAAAAGTGACTAAAATGTCAAATACAGTAAGTCTTCTACATACAAGCAAGATCCATTCTGAGAGCATGTTCACAAGTCCAATTTTTTCATTAAGTTCAACAAAGTCTAGATACCTAACTAAGCTATTTAGTACTGTACTGTAATGGGTACTTATACTTTTAACACAAATAATACTTAAAAATAAACACAAAAAACTTTAAAAATCTTACAGTAGAGTACCTTGAAAAGCATCATGTACAGTACAGTACAACAGCTGGCATACAGGGGCTGGCATTGAGTGAACAGGCAAGAAGCATTACTACTGGAGGAGGGAGAGGAGGTGGGAGATGGTAGAGATGAAGGAGCATCAGCACATCTGACAGTGACGGCACAGGTTCCGGTTCTTTGCTGGATTCAATTCTATCTACCCTCTTGAAAAAATAATTCAGTGATGTCTGGGCAGTTGCTCCTCTTTTTTCCTCATCATAGATGACACAGTAGCACTGGATTTCATTCTGGGCAGCTGCTGCAGGCTTAGTGTACCGTTCTACGTTTGGGTCCTATGCCTCAAAAACTAACAGTGCCTCCTCAAATAATGTAAACATACATTCACATCTTTGGAAGTTCACAACTTGAATGTTTGTATGTAGGGGACTTAGCTGTAGAGTGAAAACTAAACAGAAGTCATTAGATTGACAAAGCCATTGTTGGCTTTTATAAGAGTTTTTTTAGTAGAATATAGAGACAGAAGAAATAAGGTAAATTAGATCATCAGGAATTTTAGTGAATGATTGAAGGCAGAGAATATAACTTCTCTTTTTATACACACAAAAAAGGAAATAGGATGGCAGCTCATAGAATCAGAGAGGTCCTTCTTCCTAAGGTAAAGGAACCACCTAAATATGTTTTTAGGTAGAAAAAGAGCAAGGAAAAACTGAAGCTGTAAGAAAAGTATAATTGGTATAATGGATCACAGGAGCAGCAGAAGACAGGGTCAACAGCATAGGTGGGAACATTAGAATGTGAAAGATGGAGCACTGGCTTCTCTGAGGCCAGAAATAATGAAAAGAATATGAGCAAAGGAACCAGCACAGTTCCCAATGTGATGGTTAATTTTATGTCAACTTGAATGGGCCACAGGTATTTGGTCAAACATGATTCTGGGTGCATCTGTGAGGGGATTTCTGAATGAGATTAAGATCCAAATCTATAGTCTAAGTAAAACAGACTGCCCTCACTAATGTAAGTGAAACATCAGCTCTTCTTAGGTCTTGAGCCTACATGCCTTCAGAGTGGAACTTCACCACCAGCTCTCCTGGTTCTCAGGCCTTCACACACACACTAGAACCACATCACTGCTTCTCCTGGTCTCCAGCTTGCCAACTGCAGATCTAGGAAATTCTCAGCGTCCATAATCATGGGAGTCAATTCCTTAAAATGAACTTCTTTACATTTTATATATTCCATTTCTTCTGTTTCTATATAGAACCCTGATTAACATACCCAGCATATAGTAAACGTCTAATAAATTTTGAATGAAAAAATCAATTATAGAGAAATTCAGAATTGCAGGGGATGGATGCAGAGGGAGCTCTGGGAAATGGACAGCTGCCCAAGCTAACCAGTAAGATTTAAGGCTGAGTCAAGCACTCCACAGAAACTGCTTTGGTGGCTACTGTGGGACAGTATGGATGGACAAGCAAGCAGATCATCTGGTCTCGTGATGAGCAGATGCCAGCAGGTAAGTGGTCAGCCTCCAGGAAACTCAACAAGCATCCCGTGAGTGTTAGAACTCCAAGTCAAGAACTTAATGAGAAGCAACAGGCCAAAGTCAGATGTCACTGGCATTAAGGAAATTGGAAGAAAAAAATCCTTCACTGTCTACTTGAGCTAGCGCTCATTTAATCTAACAAACCTGTAAGTTAAGCATTCTTACCTTTTCACAAACAGAAATGGAGACTAAATAATAATATTAATTCACATAGTCTGAGGTCGCAAAGCAGAATGGAAGTAGAACCTGGATATGAATCCAGATGCAGAATGCTGGGTACATATGACAGTACTTATCGTCAACCCACCTAAGGGAATTGGGCCTGAGGGACAGGGCACCCGACCTTGAGATGACTGTAGGAACTAGGATCCAAGAGCCTCCAGCACAGGAAAATAACAGGGAGGCAATCAACATCTTAAAATATCTCATAGGGCAGGAATTTGCTTATAGTAACAAGATGGGAAGGATAAACGGGGATGTTCGCAAGAATATCATTTTAATATTCAGTTTGCTAATCTCCAAAAGGCAAAAGGCCTGTGTTCTAAAAGAGTGGATAAAATAGCTTAAGATCTTATTAGGCAATATCTATCAATGGTGATGAGCACATATGGAGTTCTCATGACATCCACTTAATTTGCCAGATTAACTGATGTACCTCATTTCCTCTTAAAAAAAAAAATTTTTTTTTAGAGACAGGGTCTTTCTTTGTCACCCTGGCTGGAGTGCAGTGGCATGATCATAACTCACTGCAGCTTCAAATTCCTGGGCTCAACCCATCCTCCCGCTTCAGCCACCCGAGTAGCTAGGACCACAGCATGAGCCACCATGCTGGACTATCTCTTTAACACATGCCCCTCTAATATATTTGTGATCCTTGGTTCCCACTACAACTTTTGTGCTTATGGAGTCAGTTGCATTTTCCCCAAATCTGTTTATACCAGGTAAACTTATTATTAAAACTATATTAATTAATTAAATACTATGTAACTAATAAAATGTGAAACAAAAGCCACTCACTAAAAAAATTGCTGTCAAATTAAATGTAAACAAGACAACTGCAAATGCCTAGAAAAAGTGACCAGGCATGGTGACTTACATCTCTAATCCCAGCACTTTGGGAGGCTGAGGCAGGAAGATTGCTTGAGCTTAGGACTTCAAGATTGTGCCACTGTACTCCAGCCTGGGCAATATAGTGACCCTGTCTCTAAAACAAAAACAAAAACAAAAAGTAAACGGGATTAGGATTAAAGCAATTTGTCCAGTGAAAAAACATATTGAAATGAAATTAAGAGAAATGTTTATATAGCCCTTAACATTGTGTCTTCCTCATGATAATGTTATAACACTTTCAATCCAAGGATCTCACAGCACTTTAAAATCATGTCATTAATTATTCTGATACCTATGTATCAAATTATTCTCCTATTTACTACCAGCTGAGTTGCTTCCTGTCAGACACTGACTTAAAAGTCAGCATTTTCTTTCCAGGTGAATCAGTTGAGAGTTGCAGGCATCCTTGAAGAAGAAACCTGAAAAACAAGGGTCCTTTTTATCACACGTGTGTGAGGTAGGCAGTCCAGGCCTCTTCCGCCCACCGTGGGCTTCATAATGTCATCAGAAACCTTTAGCTTTCTCTGTTTTCTTGTTCAGCTATTCTCAATGTGTGCTTGTCAAGTCCCAGTTTGCTAATTCACTTCAAGGATTGTAGGTCTGCTTTGGTAGAAGCAATGGGAAGGAGAAACGAAAGCAGGCCAGCTGAGCTGGCCTTCCTTGAAAGAGATTTCCTGGAACTGTGCCTAAGAATTTCCTTTCAGATCTGATTGGTGAACGATGTCACATGACCACTCCTATCTGCAAAGGGTTCTGGGAAATGTAGTTTGGGGCTGGGCATATCGCCATCGCCAACAAACCTGAGCAATTAGTAAGGAAGGAGAGAATGGGTGATAGGAGAGCAACTATCAGTTGCTGTAACTGCAGGGCTGTTGCCAACACTAGAAAGAATGTATGTGTGGGTCCTAGCCTGTGCCTGGCGCCTAGCAGATGCTGAAACACAATTAACTCTTATTTTCTTAGAAAAAAATGGAATCAGTGGTAATGTCCCCAAATTTCTTTCATAATGTTTTACGGAGTGTTTTCATACATGCAATGAATCCAATGTGGTAATAAAATAACTTTTAGTAGTAGAAGAACAAGTTTTCACTAAACTGTCATTTGGCCCTAAAATATTGGTAAAACAACTTTTAAAAACTCATTTGATTAACCAGATTGTCATTTAGCCAATGGATAATGAACGTGCACTATAGTCTCAAAAATTTTGAACATAAATGACCTTTTTCTCTTCTTATGTTTTATGAGTTGGAAAATATTTGTTTTTGGTACAGCCACGTGCCATATAACCACATTTCAGGCATGGACAGACTGCATTTACAATGATGGTCCATAAGATTGTAATGGAGCTGAAAAATTCCTGTCACCCAGAGACATCTCAGCGGTTGTAAAGTTTTAGTGCAATGCATCTTTCACATGTTTGTGGTGATGCTGATGTAAACAAACCTACTGTGCTGCCAGATGCATAAAAGTATAGTAAATACAATTATGTACTGCATATAACACTCTATAATGATAAACTACTGTCAGTGGTTTATGAATTTACTATACTAAACTTGTTATCATTATTTAAGAGTGTAAGCTTCCACTTATTAAAAAAAAAAAGTTGGGTGGCGAGACCTCATCTCTACAATAAATCAAAAAACCAGCCAGGCATGGTAGCGCACGCCTGTAGTTCCGGTACTCGGAAGGCTGAGACGGAAAGATCGCCGGAGTCCAGCAGGTCGAGGCTGCGGTGGCCGGGAGCGGCCACTGCAC
>NW_007252938.1:785759-786100 GCF_000164805.1 Carlito syrichta
AAAAAAAAAAAAAAAAGTTAACTGTAAAACAGCCTCAGGCAGATGCCCAAAGAGGTATTCCAGAAGAAGTCCTTGTTATCATAGGAGACAACAGCTCCATGCATGTTATTGCCCCTGAAGACCCTCCAGTGGGACAAGACGTAGAGGTGGAAGGCAGTGATACCGAAATCTTGGCCCTATGTGAGCCTAGGGGAATGCATGTGTTTGTGTCTTCATTTTTATTTATTTTTTGAGTCAGATTGTCACTCTGTCACTCAGGCTGGAGTGCAGTGGCATGCTCACGGCCACTGCAGCCTCGACCTGCTGGGCTCAGGCGATACTTCCGCCTCAGCCTTCCAAGT